>NC_091135.1:40970568-41272850 GCF_041381155.1 Argopecten irradians | reverse complement strand
CTGACCAAAGTTAGCCTCAACTACCTCGCCAGGACTCTGTAGGCCCACGGTAGGGTAGAGATTTTGCTGAAACAGGAATAATACATAAATAGTAAAACTTTTTGTTCTCAGAGACGACAAATTATCTATGTACTTATTATATTGCACTAATATTTTAGTGTCTAGATTTGCTTGGATATATAAAAACTTCATGTCGAATTGGCTGTTATATGAGTTAAGAAGATAATGACAAGATTCTGTGTACCATATAAGGGAGTGGTTCTAAAATACCTTCAAGATAGAGATATAAACTTTGAAATATCTGTACATGTTTGCATAGCACATATTGATACATTTGGTGAATATTCACTTGACAATTAATGGAATGTTTTGATCACCTTATACATGAAACTACAAACACAAAATATCAATGTAACCAACTTGCCAAGTATATATTCGCTAAATGTATTGATATGTGCTATATAAACATGTACATATAATTCAAAGTTGACCACCATAAGTCTATCATACACAGTCATAACGAAACTCATTTTTTTTTTTTTTTTTTTTTGCACCCCCCCCCCCCCCCCTCCACCTGATACATTTTGAAATCATAATATGACAGAAGATTGACACAATACTTACTGGTAAATCTGTAAAGGCAATGCCTACAAAACGAAATTAAACTCTGGTTAGTGTTATGAGTATTAGATGCATAAATCAAAAGATATTTTAATTACCTCAATTAGACATTTCAGAAGAAAAATATGCTGTACATCAATTTAACATTTTTTAGCAAGTCAATTTCATAACTGGCATTATCAGTATGGGGAAATTTCAATTCTGTATACAAGTATACAGGTATGTATTATATATTGGAGACAATTTGCAATAAAACTGTTACAAATGTAATTTTCTTTGTACTTTTTTCGCAGAAAGTGTTAACAATTTGAGGCTTCTAATGTACAGTTAATTAAGCATGACCAAATAAAAGGAAAGTATATACATGTTATAATCAAACTAATTTTTTAACGCTTGAAACTTACCTAGATGGACACCATTTTTTGTATAGAAGCAGCTGTTGTCTATGAGGTTGACACAGCAGCCAATCACATCGCCTGTTGTAAAGGTCGGACCATACGGCTGTCCTGTACCAGAGGAACAGAAAGAATGACCATCATCTCCATGGTAACCATAGGAATTCTTGTCCCAGCCTGTGTAAAAAATTCAAGTTACAGGTAAACAACTTATAATTACAGTGTATGTCATATACAAATAGTATGTTACTGAACACTTTTGGCATCTATTCGGTATCTTTAAACTTTCATTAAACAGGGAACCTCTAATTTTAATGGTATCTATATATTTTTTTATACTGTAAACCAACATTCATTCGTGTGCAATTTACCTTCCAGAACTTCGCAATCCAAGAAAATTTGCAAAAGTATATCTTTGTGAATCAATATCTATATTGAAAGGAATTAGCCTTATAGATAAATTCGCCAATGTTAATCTATGCGACTTTTTTGTGAAATGGATATTGTGAAATTTAGTAGCAGCGAGAGAAAGTTGGTTTACAGTACATCGATGATAATTTGCTATTCAAGTATTGGTATATATTTATTCTAACAGTGACAATTTTAACTAAAATTAAGGATGTCCTGATCTGTAATTAATTCTAGGTATCAACCTCATACTGCCAAAGGCTACAGACATATGTGATATAATAGGCAAGGATTGTTTTTATACATATATATGTGAGATCTACTTAGGTGATACAATGGAGACACTAAAATCAACCTTAGGTGGTTATACATTAAACAGGTTTCTACCACAAAAGGCGGAGTTATTCAACTCTCAGGACATTGAATAAACACTGCAGCTATTGACTAACAATTTGTTTATACCACACGTGGTATGAACTCTGTACGCATTCTGATTGGCTGACACGTTGAACTTTGACCAAACTTCTTATTTCTCAGTGTCACATCACCATTGTCAACGTCACCAATAATCAAATGACATCATTCTATATATGTTGTGATCGCCGCTTGACGTCCAAAACTGCTGTTGGAAAGCGAACGCGTTCAGTCGTTGTGTCGAAATACGGACATTTTCATACATGTTAAATTGACTTTTAGTATTATAATACATCTTAAAGGACAAGAATTTTACTGATGAGTTTTGTAGATTTAATGTGTATGGAATGAACTTGTTCTTGATAGTAATGGCTTGATGATTATCTGGCGGGAAATAGACGATGCCGTGTCCTTCAAATGCTTTTATATGTATACATGTAGTCCGACATTGAGTTTTATTTTCTTGAAGCAACTGTAAAGATTTGAACTCAATAAGACTTAAAATGAGTATTATTTAACCATTAAGATGTTCCCAATTAGAGGAATTTGATATCAATGGATTCTTTATCAAGCAATGACTTTTGAATACTAATTACATGTAGTGTCTTTTTGCTGATGAAAATATTACTACACCTTATTTGCATATTTCGGAAATACAAGTTAAAGCTCGTGTCTTTTGTAACTTTTAAAAAATAACTCACTCGTGTGGAATAAATTCAATATTCAACAACCACTCATTGTGTAACCTCTATATAAACTAAACTCAGTTCTTAACATCAATATAGGTTCTGAGATATAAATACCCAGGCAAAGCAATGTACCAAGTATATACCAAACTCAGGTGGTAATAATATAACAGTATAGGTTCTGAGATGTAAATAACCAGGCAAAGCAATGTACCAAGTATATACCAAACTCAGGTGGTAATAATATAACAGTATAGGTTCTGAGATGTAAATAACCAGGCAAAGCAATGTACCAAGTATATACCAAACTCAGGTGGTAATAATATAACAATATAGGTTCTGAGATGTAAATAACCAGGCAAAGCAATGTACCAAGTATATACCAAACTCAGGTGGTAATAATATAACAGTATAGGTTCTGAGATGTAAATAACCAGGCAAAGCAATGTACCAAGTATATACCAAACTCAGGTGGTAATAATATAACAATATAGGTTCTGAGATGTAAATAACCAGGCAAAGCAATGTACCAAGTATATACCAAATTCAGGTGGTAATAATATAACAATATAGGTTCTGAGATGTAAATAACCAGGCAAAGCAATGTACCAAGTATATACCAAATTCAGGTGGTAATAATATAACAATATAGGTTCTGAGATGTAAATACCCAGGCAAATCAATGTACCAGGAAGAACATTGTATGGACGGCAGCAACTCAACAGAAGAGTACAAATTTGGATAGCGTGTACTAATAAAGTATGATAATGAATGTGTATGTCATTACCTGGAAGTCGGTTCATATTCACACCTTGAGCAGCCAGCCCTATACCCATGTACCTGAAAAATATGAAATTTTGAAACATGAATTAATAAATTTTCTCTTATTTATTGATTTATCTTTCTTTTTTATTTTTATTGATTTGTTCTTTATTTATCTATTTATTTTAAACTTTCCATCACCTATAAGCCATTGCTGCTATATAATACAAAAGGTTGTTGGGTTTTCACTTCCTGATAGAGACCCTGATCAGATTACATGATCCAATTCAAGCCACTGCTAAGCTAGCTACGTTTCTACCTATCCTATTCCCCTACCAATCAATGTTGTAGCACTATTTATTACAGTGTATCAGATCCAGCTCTACTTATCCTATTCCCCTACCAATCAATGTTGTAGCACTATTTATTACAGTGTATCAGACCCAGCTCTACTTATCCTATTCCCCTACCAATCAATGTTGTAGCACTATTTATTACAGTGTATCAGACCCAGCTCTACTTATCCTATTCCCCTACCAATCAATGTTGTAGCACTATTTATTACAGAGTATCAGATCCAGCTCTACTTATCCTATTCCCCTACCAATCAATGTTGTAGCACTATTTATTACAGTGTATCAGATCCAGCTCTACCTATCCTATTCCCCTACCAAACAATGTTGTAGCACTATTTACTACAGTGTATCAGACCCAGCTCTACTTATCCTATTCCCCTACCAATCAATGTTGTAGCACTATTTATTACAGAGTATCAGATCCAGCTCTACCTATCCTATTCCCCTACCAATCAATGTTGTAGCACTATTTATTACAGAGTTTCAGATCCAGCTCTACCTATCCTATTCCCCTACCAATCAATGTTGTAGCACTATTTATTACAGAGTATCAAATCCAACTCTACTTATCCTATTCCCCTACCAATCAATGTTGTAGCACTATTTATTACAGAGTTTCAGATCCAGCTCTACCCTATCCTATTCCCCTACCAATCAATGTTGTAGCACTATTTATTAGAGTATCAGATCCAGCTCTACCTATCCTATTCCCCTACCAATCAATGTTGTAGCACTATTTATTACAGTGTATCAGACCCAGCTCTACTTATCCTATTCCCCTACCAATCAATGTTGTAGCACTATTTATTACAGAGTATCAGATCCAGCTCTACTTATCCTATTCCCCTACCAATCAATGTTGTAGCACTATTTATTACAGAGTATCAGATCCAGCTCTACCTATCCTATTCCCCTACCAATCAATGTTGTAGCACTATTTATTACAGTGTATCAGATCCAGCTCTACCTATCCTATTCCCCTACCAATCAATGTTGTAGCACTATTTATTACAGTGTATCAGATCCAGCTCTACTTATCCTATTCCCCTACCAATCAATGTTGTAGCACTATTTATTACAGAGTATCAGATCCAGCTCTACTATATCCTATTCCCCTACCAATCAATGTTGTAGCACTATTTATTACAGTGTATCAGATCCAGCTCTACCTATCCTATTCCCCTACCAATCAATGTTGTAGCACTGTTTATTACAGTGTATCAGATCCAGCAGTTCAATGCTGTTTTGGCTTTACCATATTCAATTTTGTGAAGATTTTAATTTATACATTTTATATATCATATTTTACTACCAACCCATGTTAATTTGTGTTTAAAAGTAAATTTTCTGTATATCTAACAAACAAATGTATATCAGTATTGCATCAATCCCAAATCATCTCCAACCTCCTATTATTTGTAATAACATATGTATTAACTCCTAGCCCTTTTCCAATTCATCCCTCATGGTGAAGTTATAATTATTGCAAGATAAGTAACATAATACATGTAAAATAAAGCATTATATACCTACATACATTACATGTGTCCATTTCACCAATTTAGATACAGATAGCATTGTTAACTGACCATTAAAATGAGGAATAGCTGCAGATCTACATGTGAAAGAGCATGTATACCTTATAATTAACTACAACTGATATACAAACATGTACACTGAAATACAGCTCATTATATATATACTGTACAATTATACATAAAGTATATATAGTCTAGTCATTATAATCACCAATTTATAAATCAGAAACAGATGAGAAACTCAATCTGTATAGGTACTGCAATAATTATATCTTAGAAATTGAAGTGGTCGTCTCTTGTGTTTCTCAGAATTATCTCTATACTATAACAAAATACATCATATACACTATATATGTATTGTTGATTCAAAGGTTTAGGTTTGAATTTCCTGTCAAAACTGTACTCCGTTGATATAAGAAATTGAAATGGAATAGTCTGTACCATGTATCAAGATGAAGATTTCAGATCTATAACTACATGGAACTACGTAATTCTGATGGATCTACATAATATAGTTCTAATAACATCTCGCTCCGTACAATGCAGATTCATAAGAATTACTGTACATTTATTGGTGTAGTCATTGCTTTATGTTAATAACATTATAATGCTGGTGTATTCATTTTAACACACTGTTTATCTTTTTGTAATTTATTTCCCTCTAAAGATGAAATTATTCTGGAACATTCTGCTCCCCTAGTAATGACTCATTAATACAAGCATATTTCTCCTGTTTTGGTCAAAGTCCAGGCAGAAATGGTCCATATCCATTGTACATTAATCTATGTCAGTTCCAGGTTGACAAACAAGTCCAGTCCTTATATTATCCATGTCTGTATATATATATAACACAGCCAGGTAAAAGTACTGTACAACCACACCTATGTTTATATAACATATGCAAGTCTGGATGTAAAAGAACGTCCACTTTAAATATTTTACCACAACAAATACATATACATATATAGCATATACATGTATAGTGAATCATGAATGAGTTCACCTGAAGCTTCCTGAATTTAATTGTGAATTGTTTTCAATGGTTTACTCAATCATTTACCTAATCACATAGCTGGTCGTCATTGACATAACATT
This sequence comes from Argopecten irradians, assembly GCF_041381155.1. Taxonomy (NCBI): domain Eukaryota; kingdom Metazoa; phylum Mollusca; class Bivalvia; order Pectinida; family Pectinidae; genus Argopecten; species Argopecten irradians. The sequence continues at coordinate 41,266,575 of NC_091135.1, read as the reverse complement.
GTCATTTTTTTTTGTTTTTGGTTGAAATGTCTTATTGATAGCCAAAGTGACATTTGATGTGGATGAAGAAAAAGCTGTGACAACCCAGAGCCTTTAGCACAATGTATCTGGTGACTACATCAAATGGTTTTAGAACTAGTATATATATACTCCATGTTGTGATCATGTTATATGTACTTAGTCTTACCTAATTATAAAGCTTTATTTAATTTATTATCAAATTCATTAAATAACTTGGTAACCTAAAATTTCCATTATGACAATTATGACTATATAATTAACTAGACATATCGATTTATTTTCTGATATTTTAGTGACCTTGACCTACATTTTCCCTAGAATTTCAGTCATTTTGATAAAGAATCTATCAGACCAAGAGGTTGTACAAACAGAAAGATGCACCTGTATTTTTTCTCTCGTATATGTTACAACCAATTTTCTCATATATGTTAAAATTAATTTGACAGCATTCTATTTTTAAAATCAATAAATCAAACCATTATACAGATACATGAACAGGTTCTGCATGATTTAAAATTCAAATGAAACAAAGTTGTAACACTCATTGTATTTGAAGGTTACATAATGGTATGTGAGGTTTGAGTATACAGGAAGACACAAAGAAGTCATGAGGTTGACTCATGTGTAATGCTTACACATCTATCAAATTCACATTTTAATACACACCTAATACATATCTGACAGCTGGTTTTTACAAAGTACATTATACAAGTTTATAACAATGGATCTCCTGTTAATGAATTCACACATCATTGTAAAACACATGTCTGTATTTAATTTTCTCCCCAAGGATTAGATCTAAATCCTGTGTCTAGATCACCCCTATATCCTCTCTGTCTACCACCTGTTCTTTATCAGCTAGCCTGTTGTAACATATAAATCTATGTAAATTGTACGATTTAGTACGGAGTAGTTCTTTTCAGTAAAAGTTACTTATTTGCTTTATAGTACAAATACTGTATACATGTATATACTTATGTCACTAAGATACAGTACTGAATTCAAAGTTTGCAATTAGGGGAGATAATCTTGTAGTCAATTAATTTTTCTGTTATAATAATTATTTGATGATCATAGTCAATGTAGGTGCCTCAATCATAATGTACATATCATGGTAATGATTCAGAATTTTTTTAGTGTTGTAACATTAAAGTTCCATAAATTTGAAGTTTATATATCTACATATCTACAGGCTATAAAGAACTCTCCAGGTAACTAACCAAATGAAGTATTGACCAGAAAATTTGAAAAGAAAAGTTTGATGTTAACAATTTGACATGTATTATTCTCTGCTTACAGATGCAGATGTAATCACATATAAATCTGACCACACAGCTACACACATGTACACTTGACAGTTGTACAACAATAACAATGTTATCTGTTCATTTCAAGTTACCTGTGTACTAGCGTACCTTTATAACATAGCTACAGGTATATACTGCTCAGTGTTTACATCAGACTCTAAATATAGCTTTACATTTCATAAAACACTGGAGTGGCGCATGGGTTCTGTTCATATATAAGACTAGCTATATACAGATACCAATTCAATCATAGACCTTCAAATTAAATACAAAAATTATATATAGGTAATATAACGTCATACACCTGAAGAAGCACATGCTTTAAAAGATTGGTTTGGGTTTTGTTTAACCTATAACAATTGACATTCAGTGTTACTTAAGGACGATTTGGTTATGAAGGTGAAGGAAAGCCAAAGTTACCCAGAGAAAAAGAAAGCCAGAGTTACCGGGAGAAAAACTTTAACCAACAGTCAGAATGTTTCAGGATCAATGTTGGAGCCAGCTAGATTACTTTCTGCATGTCTTCATGTAAAAATCTAGTTTAAAATGCAGAACAAAATCAATTGCCTAGAAATGGCACATTAACACACAGAACTATACATGTATACCTCTATACTGTTATTTGACTGAGATACATTTACATATTGAAGACTATACTGAGATCAACAGCTTTATTGATTCACACCAAAATATACAGTAATCAATTCAATACGCTTCCACTAGATATTGACTTATCTGGCACACACATTTATATTTCAAATTAAGTATGTACTTCTTTGATAATCAAAATCCTCAGCTACTAGTATCGTAGTACTGCTGATGGTAGTCTTATAGATGATTACAACAGGCATTGTCTCTGTACTTTATTGTTATTGTAATGAATTTAGAGTTCCCTTGTCCATGTGTGATAATAATCAGTTTGCAATAATGCTACCTAATTAAAAAGACTAGCCACCAGACAGTGTGTAGAATATAAGAATTTTATATAAAAATTCCCTTCAATCTGCCACAGGAATATTTGACTTGTTTGCAGTGTGTTGAGTGTACATGTATGCTGTGCGAGGTGCGTGTTTTGGGAGACTGTGGTATATTCATGTTGGCTATCACCTGTATAGCTACATCAGTATGATCTTGGTAAGTTATTGATATGTATGTCTCATGATCAGGGTGGAAAGAAAGTGTCAGAAATGTTCACAGAATGTAATTGGTAAATCAACAATACAGGCCATGTTCTATAATTATAATTGCCCATTAACACTAGTAATTATTGTCCACAAAATCCTGCATGTCAAAAATACATATAGGTATTTCATGAATTCGCTATAGCAATGACAATGCAACTACATGTACTGTACAAGAGTAGGTAGGGCACCATATTATATCCCCCACCAATTTACAAGTAATTTCACAACGGTAATATCATGATAATTAGTTATATATAGCGAAGCTTTGTTTTTTGTTACTCTTTCATCAAGAGCTTCTGAATATAGCACAAACATTCCCCATGCATATTAGCCACTTGCATGCACAGAGATATGTAAGATTAAGTGATAATACTTGTGTGTGTATAGAGACCATGTTTCTATGATTAGTAGCTATATAGGGGGTGCTTGAGGTCCTGTGGTTGGCTGCAGTATGTGAGAACAGCTGTCAGTGGTACCATACTTCCAGTGATATTGTACCCAGATACACACGTGTGGGGTTGTAAACATTTCTGCTAAACCTGAGGTCTGTCCATGCAGAGCTTATTCCCACAAGGATCTGGCTAATCTTACAGCTTATCAATGGGACTGCATGAGTACAGAGTATTATACAATTACAGATAAACCTTGTTAACTCAAAAGTCCACAGAACCATGATAGAGTTATATGTACCGGAATTCAAACACCAGCACACTATATTCAATAATTAACAAATTACATCAAGTAACATATACACTTAGATATATAGCTAGCCCTCAAACTTTGAGTTACAAGTTCGAAAACCCAAGTGGGGCAGAGGGCCTGTATCGCTCACCTGGTTTGTAATGCCAAGTAATGTTCTGAATACAGGTTCATTGTTTCTTTTCTGAAGGAATTTTAATATTAACCTCTAAATCCCCTATTGGGCCCCACCCCTCCCGCCCCCAGGGGGTCAGAGCCAAAATTTATACAAGTTCTGTTCCCCTTCCCCCAAGGATGTTTATGGCCAAATTTGGTCACAATCCAAGCAAAACTCTAGGACAAGAAGTGATTTATAGGATTTACCTCTATTTCCCCTATTGGGCCCCACCCGTCCTGCCCTCGGGGGGCCAGAGTCAAAATTTATACAAGTTCTGTTCCCCTTCCCCCAAGGATGTTTGTGGCCAAATTTGGTTACAATCCATGCAGAACTCTATGACTAGTAGTGATTTAAAGGATTTACCTCTATTTCCCCTATTGGGCCCCGCCCCTCCTGCCCCCAGGGGACCAGAGCCAAAATTTATACAAGTTCTGTTCCCCTTACCCCAAGGATGTTTGTGGCCAAATTTGGTTACAATCCATGCAGAACTCTATGACTAGTAGCGATTTAAAGGATTTACCTCTATTTCCCCTATTGGGCCCCGCCCCTCCTGCCCCCAGGGGACCAGAGCCAAAATTTATACAAGTTCTGTTCCCCTTCCCCCAAGGATGTTTGTGGCCAAATTTGGTTACAATCCATGCAGAACTCTAGGACAAGTAGCGATTTAAAGGATTTACCTCTATTTCCCCTATTGGGCCCCGCCCCTCCTGCCCCCGGGGGGTCAGAGCCAAAATTTATACAAGGTCTGTTCCCCCTCCCCAAAGGATGTTTGTGGCCAAATTTGGTTACATTCCATTCAGAACTCTATGACTAGTAGCGATTTAAAGGATTTACCTCTATTTCCCCTATTGGGCCCCGCCCCTCCTGCCCCCGGGGGACCAGAGCCAAAATTTAAACAAGTTCTGTTCCCCTTCCCCAAAGTATGTTTGTGGCCAAATTTGGTTACATTCCATTCAGAGCTCTATGACGAGAAGCGATTTAAAGGATTTACCTTTATTACCCCTATTGGGCCCCGCCCCTCCTGCCCCCGGGGGTCAGAGCCAAAATTTATACAAGTTCTGTTTCCCCTCCCCCAAGGATGTTTGTGGTCAAATTTGGTTACAATCCATGCAGAACTCTAGGACAAGTAGCGATTTATAGGATTTACCTCTATTTCCCCTATTGGGCCCCGCCCCTCCTGCCCCGGGGGGGGACAGAGCCAAAATTTATACAAGTTCTGTTCCCCCTCCCCCAAGGATGTTTGTGGCCAAATTTGGTTACAATCCATGCAGAACTCTATGACTAGTAGCGATTTAAAGGAAATGTTGACGGACGGACGGACGGACGGACGACGGACGGACGGACGGACGGACGACGGACGCCGCGCCATGACATAAGCTCACCGGCCCTTCGGGCCAGGTGAGCTAAAAACCCAAGTGGGGCATGCAGTTGCCAGTTAGTGACCATATATATAGGTTAAAGATTTTTCTCTAGTTACCCTGATTTTTCTCCACCTCCAACACAGTGTGTATCCTTAAATGACCCTGGCTGTTTAATTACATGGACATAACAATGCAGAAAACAAACTTTAAATAAAATCAAACTCAAGTCAGAGGAATCAAGATATAGCTAAGAACTATAACAATCTACCATACTAGTGTTAAAATACAATGTACATATCTTGTCACCTATTATATAAACTTTTGTTTACACCAACTGAAGTATTGAAAAACATCATAAATATAATGTCAAGTCATTAAATGTACAGGTTACATTACTAAAATAATATATGACTTGAACTCTGTTTACAATCCCTAACATAAACTAATTACCCTACATACAGTAAACCGTACATGTCCAGCTATATCTTATTAACCATAGTTAACAATGATTAGAATTTTTTGTTGACAAGTTAAAATTTATTTGATAATCATCTTTTACAGAAATTCCCCGGAGTTCATTATATTGAGAACTCCACACAGGGAAGCATGCAGTGATAACCCTGTAATGACAAAAGAAATCAATACTATCTATATATATACCAACGAATACTGCATCAGGTTTATGTGGAATCAATCTAGCCTTTCTGCCAGTGTCACTACCATGGTGTCTTGTTAATTCTAACAATTGCACTCCGGACAAACACTTTCAGCATGTAAAATGACTACACTTTTCCGGGTCAATCAGAAATATAAAGAGCAATTTGAAATTACTAATTGGAAGAAATGAATACATGTACTTTAATTTGCTGGGGTATACGTAGATAATCAAATAAAGTTACCTTTAAAAGCAATGACAAGTTCACGCCAATAGGTATAACAAGTACATGTCATAAATCTAACAGAGTTTTGTTTCATGTCAACATAGAGCTCATCGATGACCCTAGCTTCAGCAGTTAACACACATAAGTACTTAATGGAACAGAACAACAACAGAGACTTGGGGAAATCATCACTTATGATCCGGGCCAATAAACAAGCTGCACCTGCTGACTTCTACACTGGAATCGACTTCTATTACAACCTCATTGTCTGACATACAATCTCACGGAAACAGTAATACATGTGTATATTTTACAAAGACCTAAAGTCAAACTAAAACCTCTATATATATAGTAAATAGTAATCCTTGTGTACAAAGGAACATATATATGTGACCTATATATTCACCTGAGTTACATGTTACCCTGCAGACTCTAGTTATATATATAGATATATCATCATGGCGAGTCAAAACAAATAAGATTCTGCATAGAGAATGTGTACACAGGTATATATTTGTGTGTTCCACCTGGTTATACATACAAACATATATTGGACTTGGTCCAAATACTATATAGTCAAACTAGACCTACTATACAAAATGTAGCTATACATATATATGCCATTCATTAGACAACTTATAAATATAACACATATATTTATGTATTATTCCAAATATACATATCTCATGTAATCATAAAACATGTTTAGAAATTGATTAGCAGGATGGTTATAGGACATGGGTTATAGGTTGTAGGATGGTTCATGTGTTAAAACTGAACACATGCATATGGTCAAATATGTTACATAAAAAATTACCAAAATGATATTACATTGTCATGTACTGGTATATATATTATTGTTCTGAGCTTGACAGATGGATCAATGCCGGGGTTTCAAACGAAAATTAATATATGATAATAATGTGAGTAAAGTATGATTACCGTCAATCAGTCCCACATAACTTCTGGTGTATATTAACATAGAAATAATTACAAAATAATATAAGACGTCACAAACATTGGAAGGTGGGACTAATCAATGGTAATCAAATTTTACTTCGATCTGATTAAAATCATCTGAAATGATCTGATCTCGATCTGTTCATGGCTTGTTTCTTAATCACCTCCTTTGCCTGACCATCTTTTAAAGGGGCCACATGCACGAATAAGGGTCACATTCAAATGACCTTTTGATAAGTTCAATGACAAATGCCAACAGAACACTGACTAGTTAGTGAAACAAAACCTTGCTAGTAATAGGCGGAGTCATATAGGCGATTAACTGGTAACAAACAAACCACTTGCAATATCTGTACAGTGCATTGATACTTCTCATGACAGTCAGGGACAATCTTTTTCTTGCTAGCTATCAGGCCAGAGGGCTGCCATGTTGTTATTCTTGGCAGCCCTGAATCTGTTATAGGGCCCACGCATATGAGCGTGGAGTGTCTTCAATTATCAATGTATATTATGTAGGGGATCCGGAGGGATCCACCATATACATGTATATGAACTGGTACCCTCCCCTGCAGAAAGTTTCAATTCCTAGAAGTAATTTCCTGCATACTAAAGAATTTTGGTACTGAAGATATTTAACTTTGTTACCAAGTTTTAACAGTATCAGTTTTAACATTTGTTAGTTATTACACAGAAACTGCAGAAAAATGAGATTTAAAGTAAATTAAAGGGCCATAACTCTGATAAATAACATCCGCTGAAAGAGTTGATCGGACCTGGCCAGGCACTTAAGGCATCCAACCTTGTTACCAAGTTTAAAGAAAATCGGTTCATATTTATTACAGTTATTTTACGGAAGTGGCAGAAACTGACTTTTTTTTTATTTAAGCAAAGGGCCATAACTCCGCTTAATAAGGTGTGGTGAAAGTCACAATCGAACTTGGCCGAGTCCTTAAGGCATTTAACCTTGTTACTAAGTTTGAAGAAAATCGGTTTACATTTGTTACACTTATTGCATGGAAATGGCAGAAAATGATGTTTTTAGTAATGCAAAGGGCCACAATTCTCCGCTAAATTAGTGCTAGAACGGGTAAACGGATAACCGGTTCACGGTTCGGTTTCAGCTTATATTCGGTTAGCATTTAAGCTATCCGATAACCGCCATATACATTTCGTACGGCAAAAATACCGCTCAATGTACTGAAATTCCTGTACTAACAATCTTCTTCACCTATAGTATAAAGTATATATGTGCATTCAGAAGCACAATTTTGTAATGAAATTGAAAATGTTACGACAACAGTGTAGTCGTCACTAAAACGCTTATAGGTGTCACTTGGGCCGTTTTCGATTATACTGTTTGACTGGTTGGACCTAGTTGTTAGTTTATTAATTCAAGTGGGACCTGGGGATTTTACATTGTTTTCAGATGAGCCTAAGCAAAGCCCTCTCAGGCCTGTATCAAAAACTGCAATCAAAAACTGCAGGTCCGTCAAGATTTATATTTGGAATAATGACTTTAACCAATGGTTGAACCGGTTGTTCCCAATATGCAAACGTTTCAGTGAGCGTGATGTGCGCAAGTGCTGTGTGCAAAAGAAAAAATGTGTAGAAAGTAGGCCTTCTTTGACATTGTAAGTGTTTACACTGATTTCCATTCACCGTCATGGTTTTATTAAAAACAAAAAAACAAAAATCTTATTCTAAGTAATTAAGTATTCTTTGTGTTAAATGAGTGTTTCCTGAAAGATATGAACAATTGTTATGGAATCCAGATGAAGTATGACTAATTCATGGCATTGGTGTACGACTGTAACGTTACTTAAACAGCTACATAATTGTATGGTTATCCGGTTACGGTTTGGTTAATCCGATCCGGTTAACCAGTTAGTATTTTCACTTACCGTTCCAGCACTATGCTAAATAAGGTCCATCGACAGTCGCGATCAAACTTGGCCAAGCCCTTAAGGCATTTATATAATTAACCTTGTCACCAAGTTTGAAGAAAATCAGTTTACATTTGTTACAGTTATTGCAAGGAAACGAAGTGTTACAGACAGACGGACATTTGAACCCAAATTAATATCCCCCGTTTTGGAGAAAGCGGGGGATAAAGACAAATGAGCTGAACAAATTAACCAGCTAAAGAGAAACCGCAACAAACCCTGGGAGAAATTGAACAACAACATGGCAACGTTCAGTGACAGTTGAGGTGTTTCATATATAAGCATTCTTTGTTTCTAAATGGTTTTGCATTTGTTCAAACACCGACACATGCAGTGGAAGAAGTTTTTGTAAGCCAGTCTTGTAACTATTTTAAAGAGTGATTTATGCCATCTTGTATACATTTTTTTTAAAACAGCCCGTCTTATTAGCCTATATCAAATCAGTTTTCATTTTAGCTTGAGGGTCAACTGATCATAATCATGAACATGACCCATATGACAGTACCTCAGAAATTTTTGGCGTGGTACTTAGTAAGCGAAAACTGTGTGATGACAAGTGTAATCTATAATCATTTGGAAATGGAAGCGTTTATAGAGGAGCCTGGGGAGGGGTGCTAATTACTGCAAATATGGTAATATATTTCCATTACCACTGCACAGTACCTATATGTTGCTACTAAGCCCAATGTATGATATTTTCCAGTATTTACATTGGCCGTTAAGGCTCTGGCGTACTAATGTAATAAAACAATCAGAGTTAAAAAGTTCAAGAAATGACTGGGTTTTACGCCAGTATGACAATTCACTAAAGAATATGAACATCAGGGCTCTACAATATCATTTTTTCACACTTGTCCATTTGGGCAAGTTATCTAAAAATCCACTTGTCCGACAGCCAAATCCACTTGTCCAAACTTTAAACACTAACTTACATATAAAAAATTGTTTGCATTATGTCATATTACTATTGAAATAAATTGTGTCAGTTGCCTTTATTGTTATGATTTGGTCATTGATTATATAATTATTGCACTTCACTTGTGACTTGTAAGTTACAAAAGTAAATGATCCTTTCTCATCAGATACATCAGGTATTTTTCTTTTTCCTTCGACGCTGAAGCCATATTTTGTTAAATCCATTCTCCAATATAAACAATATATGTCATTTCAGCGATTACAATAGAGCAACCCTTACATACAAATGCAACAGCGATCCAGATTTTCTTGATCGGAACACATCTGGCTTTTACCTAATTTACTAGTAACGTACCTCCGGGTACCATTGTAGTTCAATCGATAACGGCATGAACAACTATTGATTTCTGCAAAACAGGCATTTTGAACCTTTATTGTCATTTCTGTGAAATTAATTTCAACTAAAAATCTCTTGTCCGAGCGGGCAAGTGCGTATTATGATGTACTTGTCCGACAGAGATTTGTACTGGTACAAACAAGTCGGACAAAGGTAATTGTCGAGCCCTATGAACATACCCTGGGGTAAAGAAATGCAGTGCAATTTGCACCTGCGACAGAGGATGGGATACAGGTATAATTAACATTCAACGACTTTTGGAAAAAAATTGTAACTAAAACTGATTGTGCCAATAATTTATAATTTCTTGAGTCATGCATGCTGTACATGTGAGATTACAAAGTAATTTGGTTCTAAAACTGAAAACATGCTTATAATCAATTATTTTAGTGACAGTTTAATTTCAGAGCTTTTCACAATTGTTTCTATCACATATGCATTCATCCATATATTTGAGTGTGGAATTACACATTATAAACATTCAATTTATAATCAGTTACCATAATTAACGTCAAAAAAAAGATAGACATTTCTTTTTAACACTGGACACAATGATTTTCTAAGCTATAATGCCTGATCTGGACAAATAGGACCCAATTGAAGAATTAGTAACACAAGTATTGTAAATTCTGTGTAATGTATATATATATACATAAAGAAATCACACTCACCCATCTCTTCCTTTACTGATGATCTTCACCTCAAAGTAATAGATCCCACAGGAGGCTGGGATAGGGTGGATGGCACGTACACTAGCAGCATCCTTGTGTGTCTTTCCAATTCCTATACACAACAAGTTTTTTTTTTAAACAATCTTTGATCAATTTTTAATACATAGTGTGACGTTCATTCATTTTAAATACTATACTACATCATACGTTGATTTCTAAATATCAAAGATTATCATATATATTCACTACTTTATGAAATTGAACATTAAAATAAATAAATAGACCTATAACTGAGGTAATTTATTATTACATAGGCATACTATATATACAAAATAGATTTCCAATAAAAATGTTACCAAGCAACTAGAACATAACCACCATGATTTACTGAATAATCTCCAAGAAAATTTCAATGACTGACAACATGGTCTGATAATGATGTTAATGCTTATGAAAAAAAATCTAAAGTCTGAAAATAATATTATATGATGTTTTCAGAAGAATAGCAAGTTGAAATGTGTAATGTGTGGATAAATATTAAAGTGTTTCTATATTTAGCAACTTAAAATTATTCACATATCTTTACTTTCTGAATCACTTTACTTTCCTTAGCCTTGTGACTCGCTATCCTCATTTTAAAATCGTCAAATAGTTCAGTAAATACAATAAAGTGGACATTGGGTACTGAAATGACCACAGCCCGCGGACAGTGACCGCCGCAGCGATCCCGTTTAATTTATTGTGTATCGGATCAGCTGATTCGCCCATGTACTGGTCTCGAAGTATGTCACGTCAAATGTTCTAAAAATAAACCCAAAACAAAGGCGCAACTTCTACTTCTTCGCTTTTTGTGGCAAAATGAGGCGACATCGCAATATTTACAGATATCATGAACAATGTATATGTATTTGTGCCTGTGTCTTGTACAATTAACTTAATCATTTTGACAAGATCCGCAATGATTGGCCGAATAAATATTCAGGTTGATACACAAGAACTTTCGCAATGTTTAGAGTAAACATCTACCTTTGTAGTGGACTCGGAGATTGTTTTGAGACAGCCCTATGTAGTTATATCTGTCTTTCTGACTCCACGATCTAGGTAGGGGATATTCTTCTTCGTTTACCGCAGGGTAAAGCAATTTTAGACGATCCGTGGAATCCTGAGGCCCTAAATTCAGCGACTCAGTCGAGCTGGAGCCACAAGTCGCTGCCATTTTCCCTATGCAATGACAGATACCCGGATGTTCGATAGAGAAAAATGTTAAAGTAGTGGTCATTGGCCACAGCAGAAATCTTATGACAAATCAGTGAGAACGTTAGAAATCGGCTCATGAGATATTACTACAATAAGATAGTGTAATATAAGAACTGAACCATCCATCATTCAGGATAAAAGAGTTGAAAAAGTATACTGACGTAATCTTTGCTATTATTTTGCTCAAGGGTTTTTAAGTCATATACGTCATTGTTTTGCTGTTTCGCGTAATAAATAATACAGATATGCAGAAAGTTTTGTTATTGGTCGGACTTAAACGATATAATTTCAAACTCTTAATTAATTTATAATGCGCTAAAACAATACAATTCAACATCTTTACATTCCCAACTTGTGTAACAGGCGTTACACTTGAAATATATTGAAATGAATTGATTTTAATTGTCTTAACAATCAATTACAAAAATCGTTAATTCATTTTTAACTAGGGCTATAGAATATGTCTCTCTGAAACTTTTGGGAGTATTCTTGTTTTGAAGGAACTTTCCCTATCTTACTTTTGTATATTTGTTACAGATATACATGGATTTTTTGTCTAACTATCTTGATCATGTCATTATTTCAATACTAAGTTACAAACCAAGCTTGCAAAATGTTTCTGCTGACGTCGTTGGAAGAAAAAAAATACAACTGGTCATAGTTTATAATTTCTAATGCATTTGTATGAGTATTGATTATTTAAAAAACGACGTTTTTTATGGCGTCTCTGACACAACTAGGCAGACTTCCACGAAATGTCCAGAAAATTCGCGGTTTACGAACCTGAAAAACTTCACAAATAACATAGAGACGTAAATGTTGACGATCAAATTCTCTACCATTTCTGTAATATGAGGACACACTGAACCTTTTGTTTGTAGCTTCATCTGTTTTATCAGAAATATTTTTTGCTCTATCTCAAAGAACTAAGTACATGTATAACAAATGGGCTCTACACAGTTTCGTTCAAACGAGTACTATATGCATATTAACTTGTTACATATAATATACGGACTGAGGTGTAGGGAGAGGGAAGGGATGCAAAAGATTATCTTGCTGCCAGTTTTTAGGTTTAGTGTGTACGTACACTAAAACACTAAAACTGAATTTGTAAACTTTCAAACACAGTGCTATATTGATAATCTGATGACCAAAAAGCTGTTTAAATTCTAAAGGACAGACAATCATTCAACACGTTAAGATTACACGTCTGAATGACGTCATTTCATTTGCCAAAACACGTTTTATATGTATATTTAAAGTGAATAGTCGGGCAAAGAAAACCAGTCTAAATGCGTTCATTGGCCTTCCAAAAGTTCTCACATATTAATACGACGGTCAAGTTCTGCTTAGTTTCCCAGTTCTGACCATTAAAGTAAAGAAAAGTTGAAAGCATTGAAAGCGAGGCTGCGTGGAAATGTAACCACGGACATAGTGAGCCGGGAGGACGTTTTAGAATTTCCATACTTTAAATTAATTTCTTCGTACGCAGACAGATTTTGACGAGAGTTTTTATTTTTCCATTTCATAAGAAATTATACTGGATACATTCACACCATTTTTACCGACTTTAGCCATCCTTGCCCGACTGTTCACTTTAAAAATGGGATTCCCGCGTTTGTGCAGTCAATTTTCGTTCCCCGCAAATGCACTTCGTTTTTTTTTTCTTTTCTTATTTTCCATATGTTATGAGCTTTACATAAATACCAGAGACATAGATAGTATCTAAATCTCTATTAACACTAATTAACTTGTCATGAAAAACGACTTGCAATACCATTAATATGGTGGCTGATTTGTGCCATTTTCGCTTTTTTTTTCTTTTTCGCTTTGCGTTTTTCGCTTTTTCGCGTTGTAAAAGTGCGAAAAAGCAAAAAAAGTATCATTGGAAACAGCGAAAATGGCACAAATCAGCCACCATACAAAAGTGAGGCGATGTCAAGTATGGTTGCCGCTTTGTGCCATTTTTATTTTCCCTTTTTCTTTTTTCGTGGTTTTTTTTTTTATTATTTTTCGCTTTGTATTTTTTCGCTTTTTCGCGTTGTAAAAGTGCAAAAAAGCAAAAAAGTAACGTTTGGTTTTTATGCTTTTTTTCCAACGCAAAAAAAAAACCAAAATGGCACAAATCAGCCACCATACAAAAGTGAGACGATGACAAGTATGGTGGCCGATTTGTGCCATTTTTGTTTTTTCGCGGGAAAAATGTAAAGCGAAAAAAAAACGAAAACGGAAAAAGCGATAATGGCACAAACCAGCCACAATACTTTTGGCCTTTTGTGTAGCGCTCGCCCCTGTGAGGTAGGTTCTGGATTCTGTCCCCTGGCCGAGACACATCAAAGTATATAAAAGTGGTAGTTCATACAGGGAGTAAGACGACTGGTTCGCCCGTTGTCAATATAATGTGACCGGGTGGGTTGTGTTGCTTAGTGTTTTCAGTGATATACAATAAATGTAGCACTATAAAAAGGGAAATAGTTATACAAGAAGACACAACACGAACATACCGCAGTCTCCCAAAACAATCACTTCGCACTACATTCACGCTACACTCCGCATACACGGGAGGCCAATAAAGCGATGAAAATAAAAATAAACATTATAGGTGTACAAATTATTGTATTTTCCCTATTTATGTTCAAAATACCTTTTTTCTGATAATGTACAAAGATTTATAAAGTCTAGTAAAATATTCTCTCACTCTTTTCCACGGCAAACACTCTCTATCCCTCTCTCGTTCTCCTCTCCCATTTTTTTACTCTGTCTTATTTTGTTTTCGTCACGTAATGTTTGTATATTATTTAAGCATTGATGTCATTATTTTTTTTTAATTTCATCGGGGGCATGAAAAAAATTATTTCAAACTATGTGAATCCGATTATTCGCACACTAAACTGATCAAATTGGTCGTGTGAGCTGAACATAGAGTGTTTATTGTTCATAATAGCTCAGTACATGTATTTTTGAAATTTGTTTTACCAATAATGAAAGGAAATCCGCTTTTGATACATTATTTCACGCTTTAACAACCGTCAAAATATAATCCGTTTTCCAAATAAAAAAATTCCTTTCAAAATGCACACCTATGCACACATAATTAAACCTATTAAGAATGATTTTCGTATTTTCACCTATGGTATTTGACATTTTGTATTGTCTGTAATTTAACATTATGTAGTCTCAAAGTGTAAAAATCCAATGTAGAAGTCCAAATCCAAAAATCACCAAGAAAAACTTTAATGTAATAATATAATCTGTTTTCCAAATTTAAAAAAAAATCCTTTCGAACGGTGTGGCTATATATATGCACACATAATTAAAATAAACTGAGATTTTTTTTTAAAATTATTTTACAGTGGCTTTTGAGTAAACAGTTGTAATCACTTGACAAAGTGATACAAATGTAAATACAAAATTAATATTGCATTTTTATTAGGTTATCAATTATTATTTTCATATATTTTAAACATCAAATATCCAACTGCTAGGAGAATGTAAGGGAGGTAATTATGATTTTTCAAAGGGACAGATTTGGTTCACTTGAAGAAATTTTATAATTTATATTACTTGTGATGAGTAACTTTAAAAATAATATTTTTGCAACATTCAGATTTTTGTTTAAGTTAATATTTTCTTTATTTTTGCATTCGAACTTTCATGATTATAAAATAAATGTATATGCGTATTGTAATGTTAATAATATATTTCTATCTAAAATTGTTTATATTTACGACTAACGAAAAGTAGAACTTGATTATTGTTGTCGTAGTAACGCCTCCATTTTAGCTGAATATGGAGGGGAAAATGGCAATGGCTCGGACTCTACCGCCGCTTGCGGGGTAAGGTTTCAGGACAAGAATTTGATACTGATAAAGTGTCTTACTTCAGGTTTTGTTTTATCAAATACAAATAAAATGACGATAAATTATGGCGACGTGATAGTCAAAACACAGGATTTCAATAACCTCGTCCGACTGTATTAATTTCACAAACTTACTGGAGTAATGTAACCAAAGAATTACAGTCAGTGGTACTATAATTATCTATTCTATAACTGAGTTACCACGGGTCTGGTTTACGTATATTTCATAAAAACACAACTTCAAGCATTTGTGATGTACAGTTTTGTACCAACAACACAAACCAGTCGTGATCATTGTCCAGTTTGCATTTGCTGACTGATATGTCCTGCATTCCCAATACTAAATGCAATGTAAGGTCTACATGTATCACTACCCATAATAAGAAATGGCCAAGGTAGCTGAGTGGTTTAACTTCCAGATACTTATGCCTACCCCAAACCTTAATTTGGCCTGGCAGGTCGATATCTAGCTGTCTATAGCTTAAAATCTAAACAGCATATAACTATACCAACTCAAATGTAATAATTTGATAATGGCAACTGAATAATGTATTTCACTGTTCAACATATTGATTGTAACATCAGTGACAATATCACCCCATTTATGATCTGACACAATACAATTTGTCTTCGGCCACAATCATATTGTAGTAGGAGCGAAAAAAATGCAGGCCTGACCAAGATTCGAACCTGGGGCCATCTGAATACTAGCCAAAGTTCTCTACCAGTTGAGCTACCTGGTTGCTGGTGATCTGCTTAATCCAGGATTGTTCCACTCTTCCTTCTCTTTATTAGTCTTCACCCCAAAGACTAAACACACAACCCATGTTTGGGTATCCCCCTTCTAGGCATACCACTAATTCTTGAAACAGGGTTTGGTAAAAGTAACAAATTTAGTAGGAGCACAAAAATGCACTGCAACAGGGATTCAAACCCTGGTCCCTATGAATACTAGCCAGAGTTCTTTATCAAATGAGCTACTTGGTTGCCAGCGATTGACCCGATCCAAAACTGTTACACTATTCCAGCATGTGAAAAATGAATATAATTGTTTAATATGTTAGAAAACATTAGTCTCAAGACATTTAATTTTAACTGTAATTATCTCAAAAATTTGATTTTTGTTCTTGTCTACGTTGTAGAAATTATATCTTTGTCCATATTGACCATTTCAGTGTATTTGTATCCTACAAATGTTTGCAAGCATTCAGTATTATCTGTACTTTCTCCGTTGATTTTACTTTGTTGACCATTTTATAGAAATAAATACAGCTCAAACTTGCCAATAGGTATTTTCTTTAACTTATGATGATGTTTTACTTTCAGGAGAGGCGGAGCTATCGGACCAATGTCCCCTCGGATGGGTCCAAAGTTTGATGGATTAACAGGACCAAGTTACAGATTAGACAACAAAACATATCCGCTGCCAAACCCCAAAGCATTAAAGGTAAATCAGTGATAGCTAAAGTTAGCATGTAAGGCTGAAGTAACTATGAAATTATGGTAATTTCAAGTAAAAGAATAATATTTTTATATATGGTATAGCCAGTGATTTTTTTTGCGGGGATATTTTGTGATTTTGCAGAACATTTCTATGTTCCCTGAAAGCCAAATAGCGACGATTCAAACTGCTAAAATTTCTTCATTTTAAATCAAAATCACAGAAATTTTGATCTGCATAAATAACCAGCCATACAGTATCTTTTTTAACAATACTGTTTTAGTTTAAACTTATTGTTTTTATTTTGAATGTTACAAATAAGAATTACCTGTATAGTACCTTTGACGTTGTTTTGTAGCCCTATGCCGATACTACAGCTGGGGCTGTGGACACATGGCCCGCTCATGCTAGTGGACACAACGTACCTCGTACAACACTAGTGCTTACAAAAAATAAAAGTCTGGTTTTATATGATGAAGATTTAATGGGAAAGCCACAAATTATACCAAAGCCGCGATTCCTGGAACAGCTGGAAGGCTATCTGAAAACAGAACTTAAAGCTCTGGGAGTTACACAAGTTTTACCTAACGATCTTAGACTACAGGTAAATAAATTTTGGAATCCACATCTGGGGTGTCATAGTATTTGGAAACTATCTACAGTAAAACATGTTTATAATGGACATTCTTACAACAAATTCATGGTTCATTATATCTGCATTATCTTACAACAAATTCATGGTTCATTATATCTGCATTATCTGTATAAATAAATATGCCCAGAGGTTCGTTATAACCATGTTTTGCTGTAATTAAACTCAACATAATCTACATTTTGGGGCTGTAATTATGTACATTTGGACATTTGTTTGTCAATATCATGCATGTATTATCTTTCTGTTAATTTTATTAGCAAATAAAAACAAGTCTTAAAAATGAGACTAATAGAATCTTTTTATTATAATTAACCTAAAACAAAAATTTGTCTCAAGACCAACAGATAATTCAGAGGTAGTGAAGTTTTGATATCATTAATTTCCTGACAGGCTCACAGAGAAGTGTTTGAGTACCTGATAGAGGATTTTAAGACCTACAAACCATTGCTTTCCTCCATTAAGAACGAGTACGAGATGATGTTATCATTTCAACGACAACAAATACGAGAACTGGACCCTCTCAAAGTAAGTGATAATAAGGATAAAGTTATCATTAACAATGGCATTACCTGGTACATAAACTTTTAATACCACTGGTTTTTGCCATTGTGAGTATGATGTGTGATGAGTGTGATTTGGTGAGGTACGTTTGTTCTTTGTCTCTAGCAGTATATTTCAGTGAGATAACACTATAAAAAGGGCAAGAGTCCCACTATTACAAATAGTCACAACACAAACATACTGCAATCTCCCAAAATTTGCAAGTACTACATACACACAGCACACTGCATAAATGGCAAGTCATTCTGAAATGACCCTATCTGTTAATAGGACGTTAATCTACCTGGTAATCAACCTTGGTAAATGTTTAACTCATACATTGTTGATATTATTGCAGCAAATGTTGGTGACAGTGTCTGAACAGTGTGATCAGAAGATAATGGCCATCAGGGAGGAGGAGAAACAAGGTAAACTCATCTTATAATAGGGTAAACTCAGTATAACAACTCACCTTATTGTTTCATCCACATTCCTGACCTCTAAGGAATTCTCAACTTAAAATTCTCCATAGAAAAGCATTACAGAAGTTAAGGAACCAATTTTTATGGACATTCCCTTAGTTTTTGAAGTAAGGGAGTTTTCCTTATTGTATTTCACCGCAAATAAGACCCCCCAACCAGAGAAGAAATAAAGAAAAGTGGTGGGGGGTCTTATTTGCGGACAACCCGCCTGATAACATCGATCTATGAGGTCGCCATCTTGGATTTTTCAATGTCATGTCATTGTTGTAACAGTTTTCTATAATGCTTTCCTACGTTTTCTGAAGAGTGTTGACTGAATTAAGGGGGAGAAATAGGGTGAGCTCAGTACACCAGCACATCTTATTTTAATAAATTATATGTCATGACACCAGCTCATCTTATTTAAAAGGTTACACATATACATTAGATATACCAGAAAGTTATTTTCACCAGAATTCACTAATATCATGATCTTAGATATTACTCTTTTTGTACGTTATTGTAGAGATCAAAGATCTGAAGCTCGAGAACAAGCGCCTGATGGAAGTCATCCAAATGATGAACAATGAACAGAAAGATTTAAAGACTCAAGTGTCCAAGCTTCAGGAGGATCTGGCGGCCGAATATCATCGTTACCGTGACGAATGTGATGCTCGTAAACAGTTGGTATCTGACATCAATGACCTACGCTACCAACAAGATGACTATATGATGTCTAAACAGTCCGCATCAGATGAGGCACAAGATGATCCAATGACACTGAAAATAGCGCTCAAGTAAGTTATGTTCAGTAAGATCCTACACCACTCAAAATTAACTTTGAAGTAAGTTACAGTATGGTCACATGACACTCAAAATTATAATTCAAACTTCAAATTCATTCCCTGTGAGGTTTAATTATATAGTCAACATTGTTTTCTCTTGTTGATGTACAGAAAAGCCCGTGAAGATGAGAAAGCTGCCACAGAGCGACTCAACAATATGGTTGCTAATTATGGTGATGTAATTCCCAGAAGAGATTTTGAACTCTTGGAAGCTAAATACAATGTAAGTTTTTGATTGAAATGACTTATCCCTTGATCGATTAAAATGCACCCAAAAATTAAAGTTTTTATTAGATAAAAATATGTTGTTTTTTTTATATTGCATTTGTCCTTTGGTTGAAAAGTTGCATATTTTGATTTTGACTACTCTTATGAAAATACAGGTAAACTATAAACTTCAATGACAATTTTTTCACATTTTAAACAATAAATTATTATTTCTTTAACAGAAACTCCAGGAGCTTTACACAACAGCCCAGGATGATTTCCTCAAACTTCAGAAGGAGCATGA
The DNA here is from genome assembly GCF_041381155.1 of Argopecten irradians. NCBI lineage: Eukaryota > Metazoa > Mollusca > Bivalvia > Pectinida > Pectinidae > Argopecten > Argopecten irradians. The sequence goes on along the minus strand of NC_091135.1, from coordinate 41,246,510 downwards.
GTAAGTGAGACAACTCTGAAATTTAATCAAGTGATTGAATGCTTGCAAATTTTATGAAATACAGATATATCATAGATAGATTTGTATTTATTTCACTAAAGAACCTTTAGTCAGTAATGGTTTTTTTCAATGTACATTATATAGATGGTGGGCTATTCAAATCGCCTTTCGTCCGTGGTCCGTCGTCCGTCCGTCCGTCCGTCCGTCCGTCCGTCCTTCCGTCCGTCCGTCCGTTCCGTCCGTCCGTCCGTCCGTCCGTTAACAATTCTTGTTACCGCTATTTCTCTAAAAGTACTGAAGGGATCTTTCTCAAATTTCATATGTAGGTTTCCCTAGGACCCTAGTTGTGCATATTGCATTTTGGGACTGATCGGTCAACAAGATGGCCGCCAGGCAGCCATCTTGGATTTTGATAGTTAAAGTTTGTTACCGCTATTTCTCAGAAAGTACTGAAGGGATCTTTCTCAAATTTCATATGTAGGTTCCCCTAGGACCCTAGTTGTGCATATTGCATTTTGGGACTGATCGGTCAACAAGATGGCCGACCAGCCGCCATCTTGGATTTTGATAGTTAAAGTTTGTTACGGCTAATTCTCAGAAAGTACTGAAGGGATCTTTCTCAAATTTCATATGTAGGTTCCCCTAGGACCCTAGTAGTGCATATTGCATTTTGGGACTGATCGGTCAACAAGATGGCCGCCAGGTAGCCATCTTGGATTTTGATAGTTAAAGTTTGTTACCGCTATTTCTCAGAAAGCACTGAAGGGATTGTTCTCAAATTTCATATGTAGGTTCCTCTAGGACCCTAGTTCTGCATATTACATTTTGGGACTGATCGGTCAACAAGATGGCCGACAAGCAGCCATCTTGGATTTTGATAGTTAAAGTTTGTTACGGCTATTTCTCAGAAAGTATTGAAGGGATTGTTCTCAAATTTCATATGTAGGTTCCCCTAGGACCCTAGTAGTGCATATTGCATTTTGGGACTGATCAGTCAACAAGATGGCCGCCAGGTAGCCATCTTGGATTTTGATAGTTAAAGTTTGTTACCGCTATTTCTCAAAAAGCACTAAAGGGATCTTTCTCAAATTTCATATGTAGGTTCCCCTAGGACCCCAGTTGTGCATATTGCATTTTGGGACTGATCGGTCAACAAGATGGCCGCCAGGTAGCCATCTTGGATTTTGATAGTTAAAGTTTGTTACCGCTATTTCTCAGAAAGCACTGAAGGGATCTTTCTCAAATTTCATATGTAGGTTCCCCTAGGACCCTAGTTGTGCATATTGCATTTTGGGACTGATCGGTCAACAAGATGGCCGACCGGTAGCCATCTTGGATTTTGATAGTTAAAGTTTGTTACCGCTATTTCTCAGAAAGTATTGAAGGGATTGTTCTCAAATATCATATGTAGGTTCCTCTAGGACCCTAGTTCTGCCTATTGCATTTTTGCGACCACCATCTTGGATTTTGATAGTTTAAAGTTTGAAAAGCAGAAAAAAGAATTGTAAGTTTGAAAAGCAGAGAAAAGATCCCTCTTTCATTTGTCAGACATAGATCAATCTTTGGTGGGCGCCAAGAACCTTTAGTCAGTAATGGTTTTTTTCAATGTACATTATATACATGTTACCTGATTTATGATGATGTTTTTGTTGTATTTTCAGTGCTTTGTTAGATGTCCACAAGACAGTGACGAAGCAGAGAGATGAGTACTACATGGAATGTGAAACACTGAAACGAAGCTCCACGCCTAGGTATGTAACTCAAATTCACTGATAAATTCACCAGAAATTTTGCAATCTGGACAGTTTTGACTGGGGACGAAAGTGTTTGGATTATCCAGTGTCCAATGTATACCTTAACGAAAAGGTTAACACAATTTGTATTTGTGGGGCTCTGATTCTGCTGGGATGTAAGGGGTGCAGCCAATAATGGATATACAGGTAAACCCTTAAATTTGCTGTTATTGATTATGGAAAATACAACAAAAAAGGCTTTTAGGTCAACACTTTTCCCAACCCTTCTTTCTTTTTTTAAACAAAGTGTTTCGGCATAGTCGCTGAATACTCAAGATGAGTGATACATGCCCTTTTGACCTCTTGTCATATGAAGGCGGATATCAGATATAACTACCACTTTGGCCAGTTCAGTTACAATTGACCATAAGATACATCATTTTGATCTGGAGAGTTTTATCATTTGCACCGTGTTACAGGCCTGACTGGGACAAATGTGCTGACCACGTCCAAGGAGGCATGGCTAGGTGGCAGGAGCTATCTCAGGGCAAGAGGAGCAATGAATTGGTCGACGTCCTCATAGCCGAGATCGCAGCGGGAGGAGCTGGAGATCTGGGAGGAGCTGAATACTTTGATGGACAGGTAAGCCAACCTTTAAAAGAAAATTCAAAGTCTAGATCTCATACATGTCTTCATTTCTATCTCGGGCGTCTTGTCCAACCACCACATTTATACGTAAATTTCTGTCATATTAGGAAGTCAAGTTGATGAATCAAAATGTAAAAGTTTGGTAAATTCAAGTATACTGTTATACATAATTATTCAGCAGTAGGCCTAACATAATTCTAGCACATTTTGAAGTGATAACTTATTTCAAATTGAAAATCCATCCACGTTTCTCTCAACTGGCATATCTTTATAGTTCATGTGTCAAGTTATCAAATCAAGTGCACACTTAAATGTACGTGTCTTAAAAATCCAGTATAATGATGTGTACCATTTTACTGATTGTCTGCCTTTGTCTGTAGGGAACTGGTCCAACTGTGCCTAAATACCTACAAGTGGAAGGTCCTGTCAGGAACCGCAGACTTGGCAAGCGGGACTGTTCTATGCTCATAAGAGACATCTGGAGGGAGAAGGTGGCTCATGATGCAGAGGTAAGCTATCTGGTTCTAAATTATTGAAGTTGGTGGCCATAACGAATGTAGATGAGCGAGGTGCTTCCAAGTACAAAATACAAAACCTTTCATGTTTTCCAAATACAATAATGTGAAAGGAACTTGGGTAGGGCTAAGTTCAGAATTAGAATGAAATAAAAGATTTGAAGGTCTCTGTCAATAAAAATGCTAATTCTGTACAAACGAGATGTAATTATGGCCACGTTCAGTTTCCTTTACTTCAATCCTCCAGAGTTATGATAGTGAATCCAAAATCTATTATTCCTGTTACAGAGGACGGATGGCCAGAGAGAGGCCATGGGAGACTTCCTTGACTTGTACCTACAGCGCCGCTTTGCCATGCCTCAGATGAAGATTGAGTGGGGATATAACCTACAAGATGCCTGTGAAAGATACGCCCACGACGACCTCATTGGCCTCTTCTGGGGTGTACTCACTTTCAATGTAAGTTTAAAACATCTGGGGTCTACTCACCTTCATTGTAAATTTAACACATCTGGGGTGTACTTACCTTCAATATAAGTTTAAAACATTTGAGGTGTACTCACCTTCAATGTAAGTTTAACATATCTGGGGTGTTCTCACCTTCAATGTAAGTTTAACACATCTGGGGTGTTCTCACCTTCAATGAAAGTTTAACATATCTGAGGTGTACTCACCTTCAATGTATGTTTAACATATCTGGGGTGTTCTCACCTTCAACGTAAGTTTAACATATCTGAGGTGTACTCACCTTCAATGTAAGTTTAACATATCTGAGGTGTACTCACCTTCAATGTAAGTTTAGCTCATCTTTGGTGTAATCTTCAATGTAATTTTAGCTCATCTAGGGTGTACTCACCTTCAATGTAAGTTTGTAACACTATGTTTTTGCTGTGGTGATGACATGGTAGGGAGAACATAGTGTTGTCCTTGTCAGCTCCATTCTATCTTCATAATATGTCATGTCCCGTCTGGTGTTGTCAGGTCGTTCTTTGATAAATGGAAGCTAGGGCATTGATGTCTTACATAATTTTCTAGCATATGTTTTTCATGGTTGATTTGAAGATGATTTTGCATATTAACCTTGTACAATTATTGCATTCAGATAGGGTAATTCATGTAGTTTATGTAAATGAAGTAATATTAGCTGACATGAGATGACCAATCAAACATTTCAGATTGATGAAGAGATATATCATGACCAGATGAACAAAATAGAACAGTTGTTGAACCATCTGACCAATGCAGACATGGAGAAGGGCAACCAAGAGAAAATCAGCAAGGATGAGTTACGTCAGGGCATTAGGGCCACTTTCCCAGGTATGGAGGACGAAGCACTGATGGTCGCCATGAAGGCCGCAGAGGTGGAACTTGACTCTAAGGAAGAGGATATCGAGTACAAAGAACTCTTTAAGGAGGTAGGCATATACTGGGGGCAATCTTGTGATGTGTTGTAGTAACATAACCTAGAATTGAATTGAATGACTCCATTTAAGGGATGGATGAATTATATCTGAAACATGATAAAACGGGAATGAATATACATGTATCTAGTTGAGTCCTAAGGGACAACAAGAACAAGAGATTTCATTGAGATGCTCGAACAACTGAGATCTCAGAGTAAGAAGTCTGATCGCTACTCATGTTAGTACAAGCCATAGTAAGGTGGCCTTGTAACTTTTCACTCTAACTTCATCTCCACAAAATCAAATCACTATGCTTGTTTGTATATCCTTACAGGATGATGAGGGAAGAACAGGTCCATTCCTGGAGGAACTCATGAAGTTTATCAAACAAGAACGACTCACATATGTGGAGGATATCAAGCAACAGCTAGCAGGCATCAAGTAAGTATAGTTCTATAATGCTATTGCTGTCTTAAGAACTTGGATGAACTGGAGTTCTTAAAAGATTTATTAGAACGATTTTGTGTTATGCCTTCATTGACCTTGCTGTCTGCATTCGCCCCCGTAATTAAAAGACTTGATAACAGTCATTCTCAAACATAAGCCATATTGTCACAAATAGAATTAATGCATGGATTGTTTTATCTTGTTGAAGATATTAGTCAGCAAAAGCTTAATGCAGTAATCAATTATTTGCAACATTGTTTATGAAATGTATGCAATTTCTAGTAAAGAAATGACTAACTGGTAAAGAATTTGGTTTCAGAAAATAAACCAGAAAATAAATACATGTATATGTTTTGAACTAAATATCCTGATTTGAATTTTCAGCAATGTGACTGTGGATGATTTGAAGCGAGCATTAAGTCTGGCAGACCCTGAAATAGATAATACACTCATGGACAAATATCTGGCATGGGCATTTGATACGACAGAAGATAAATTTAATGAAGTGGAACCACTTGAACAGTCAAAACTTGTGGAAAGGTTACGAAATGGGTGTCTACACAGAGCTGGTAAAAAGATGTGATTTTATTGATAGACACGTGTTTAGGAACTTACTGGCCTGTGTTACCATCTCTGTGTGCAAAATATGACATTTAGGGATACTTCTACGAAAGTGCTTGGCAAAATTAGAACGAAAACATTTTTGGTAGAATTAAATTTAAATATTATTAACTGTCACTTGATATTTATTTTTTATAAATAGTCATTTATTTGTTATACATGTGTTAAGTAAAGACAAAGGAAATAGTGAAGTTTGAAATTATTATAAAGTATAAATTCAGCTAAAACGATTTTCACTGTAAAATTGCCATCTTTTAAAAGATGTCACACAATTTAAATATCGAAATATATATAAACTGATTAAACAATTACATTTACTTTGAAAATGTTCGTGAATAATTTTAATACAATCACTGATATTAATGATGTTTTTTAAAAGAAAATCTTTTATTTATAAACAGTTTTATTATATAAGCCAATGAAAAATCTTTAGCAGGTTCTCAATTTCATAGAAAACTTATATATATATATATAAGTCTAAAGCACTCTCAGGATTCAGTGTTTGATGATCAGTGTTAATTATCTACCTTGACAGGAAAACAATTAGTTTTTAACGCTGATATGTATTACTGTGATCTATGTCCTGATCATGTGCAATGGTGTCTTGTTCCTGTCAGCGCTAGAGTTCAGTCTTTTGAGTTCTGTGTTTGTATTGTTTATCCTAATATGTACAGTATCAAGATTATTGTCAAAAGTCAAAAAGGAAATGTTTTAAAAATACGTAACTGATTTCATAATTTTTACTTTAATTTCTTATGTCATTATTTGTTCATTTAATTATCGGGTGCAAACTTAATTGGCAATTGCCTAATTAGTTATTTCAATCCCACCTAATTATGACAAAATAGTCAAAATTTTGTTCAGTATGGTTGATGACCATATTGAAATTTGTTTTTATTCTGTTAATGTTTTGCGTCAAAATCAGCACCTCTGCCAATATTTTTTTTCATTATTCTGAAAGTGAAATATTTTTTTTTATGAAATGAGCTATTTATATATGATAGTGACTTATTATACACTCTGCCCAAACTGTGATATTTGTTACTTTGTACATATTTGTATCAATCCATCATGTCCAGCATTACGGTAAATATAGTTTTGTATACCCCCTTCCCTTGTTTTAACGTACCTTGTTTAAGGCATACTGGTCTATCAGAATTACCCCCTTTATTTCACTCCGTCGTAGCCGTCGTAGCCGTCGTAGAACGGAGTGAAACGAAGGGGAGTAACTCTGATAGATCAGCTGAACGTATGTAGGGTTATACAATACCATTGTGCTCTTAGGACATCATTGTGTGAATGTGAGTGCGGATGACACTTGACGACTGATGTTTCTTTGTGTTGTTATCAAAGAAATTTATACAAATGAAATAAAATTATGATTTATCAAGTGATATTTTCTATAGTTTGTAGCTTACACTGCCCCGTAATCATCACTGCTCAACTTCATTAATTTACTTGAAATGAAAAAGTTCCTATCTGACTGCACAAAACATGAGACATATTGATTGAAGGGATTTTGTCAATAAATACGTACCCATATATCAAAAGCCCAAACATTGACCCACTTACTCACACCATTATATTCTTGTAAATATTACCTTGACAGGAAGGGCTGCGTTGATTTATCATGAATTGATCACGCGTATTTCCTGGAAAAAAACCACAACCAGAATAATTCAGAAACCCCATCTTGGTAGAATTTGTGAATGCAAAGCAAATTATTCGAGATTTCAAAATAACGTTATTAAAGTGAATAGTCGGGCAAAGAAAACCAGTCTAAATGCGTTCATTGGCCTTCCAAAAGTTCTGACATATTAATACGACGGTCAAGTTCTGCTTACGTTTCCCAGTTCTGACCATTGAAATAAAGAAAAATTGAAAACACTGAAAGCGAGGCTGCGTGGAAATGTAACCACGGACATAGTCAGCCGGGAGGATGTTTTAGGATTCCTATACTTTAAATTAATTTCTACGAACGCAGACAGATTTTGACGAGAAAGTTTATTTTTCTATTCCATAAGAAATTATACTGTATACATTCACACCATTTTACCGACTTTAGCCATCCTTGCCCGACTGTTCACTGTAAGCTAAGGCTCAAGAAACCTCAATTATCAGATGAAGTACGTCTTTCGACGCTTGGTAACTTGTCTTCCCACAAAAATTAACTACTCTTCCTTTGACCGGAAAATTCGATATTTATTTACGTACAAAGACAATAGAAGGCTTGATAATCCATCGAATCTATTGAAATGAATACAAAAAAAGGACTACGTCTCCGAATATCGCCTAATGCACCTGACAAAATATATATGAATGACAAGAAATTGAAACTGGGCGAGATACTACCATAATCATCAATAAAAACACTATTTCTCATCTAGAGATTGAAGCATATGCAAACACGTTTTCCAATAAAATAGCAAAAACATTTGAGCATTAAAATGAATGAAATGCCGGCGTTTTAAATGTAATTCAACCAAATACAAAATATAAAACCTAAACGACATAGCGACTGTTGCAGATGAAGTATTGTTTCATTTCTTAATTATCTACCGGCATTGTCATTGCATTGCTCCTGATATTAAAAAATAAAGGTAATGCTTCTACCTAGATATTCTAATTGATGTCGTGAGGCACACAGAATTAAGCCAATTGCGAATCCTTGCAAGTTTGCCACAAAACTAACTTTATATACATATATCGTCATGCTTCCTTTAAGCTGTAAATCATCTTTATTAACTAATTACAGACCTCGCTCAAGGGTATTCAGTAACAGAAGAGGACCTTTAGACACTATCACATACATGAGACGTGTACTCGAGAAATAGTCGTCAAGAAATAACATCTTCAATAATAATGTGTTCTCTTTGGAGTAACCCATACTCTAAATATAACACGTTTTGTTCTTAAGTGTTGAACATCCTACGATTTTATCCGGTAGTATGGAATCATGAAAGTCCTGCCCGCTAATATTAGCTTAGAAATTGTATACAAAAGACAAATATGCATGGGTGCAACTTATTTCGAAAGAGCCAACAAATATTCAGGATATCATTTGCAATTTTACGACAAGTAGTACTTCTCGATTTAAAGGTCCGCAGGCTTGTAACTGTGACAATCACCAAAAACTACACTTATCAAGATCTCAGTACTTCTTTCAGACTGCCACATCTATTTTATTAGAAACTTCTTTTTATTTTACACATTTGACTGGAAACATTTTTCTAACTTTACATATACTTTTGGGATATGCATTTTTTGTGATAAGCGTAATTTTCTTTCATCGTAAGAGATAGCCTTGCATGTTTTAATTTGCTAGGAGCTTAAGTCTACGCTATCCTTTGTAAGTACATTTTGTATTTTAATATTTTCATTGATTTATTGATCTCTTGATAATGGCTGAAATTGTGTACATTTTTTTTTATTTTTTTTTTCACGCAAACTTTAAAATTTCATTGATAGATAAATGAAATGTTTACAGCCTAACTATACATCATATTTCACCAGGAATTGTTAAGTAATGATCACTTAAGTATTGGAACTAGTTGACAACAGTTGACCTTAACTGTCAACTGACTTTGAAACAAAAATAAGCAAACAAACTTCTTACCTTCGGTTTATCGTCACTTCTCTGAAGATGTCTTTTTTTATTTTTGTCCTTTACTTACTGAAGTAGACAACAGTGATTTTTCAACTCGATGCTCACTGCGAATTGAGAGGGTGTGATACCCTTCATATCTTTGGCAGTAACGTCAAATGGCGTGGTAGACTATCGTGTATCCAGTTTCACAGGTAAAACACTAGGTCTTCTGATCAGCTGATATGTATTTTAGTAGATGTGAAATCATTTTATCATATCGATCTAGAAAGCCTCCTTTTGGATGCATAGTGGGTTTGGTTGAGTCGTCGCTTTAGCTGGTTTTGTTATGCACGTTCACAATTATAATACTATTTACCATGGGAAGTTTATCTTAATATTGTTCTTTTAGTCTTTTATTGATTTTTTCAACAATCTCGGAAAAAGGCTCGGAAGGTGTTTTTTTTTTCTTTATCAAATTCCTTTTTGAAAATCATTAGAGTTATCGAAGTTTTGTCAATTTCTCGAATTGTGGATATTTACATATTTCCCATCAATAATCTCTCCATGTTTTCTTTCTTTTCTATATGTTGGTTACAAGCGACTCTAACTATTGAGAAGGACGTTGTATGGTACAGTCTTAAAAACACACCGCCTTATTGGCAATTTTTTTTTTCTGAATTTCTCATATTATTCAAATTGGCATATCTGTCAGTTCAGTTCAGTTCTTTGTTACTTTAAACCAATTGGTTTATCAGTACAGTGCATATATATATATACAGTGCAGACAGGAAAAACAATACAATATGTACAGACACACAAACATACTCGCAGCGTACACGTATGTAGTGTAGAGAGATATCTCACATTACGATATATTTACATTCGTCACATTTATTTTCTAACTTTCATATAATATTTTCATCCATTATTGACATATACCATTAATATGTTATTGTCACACAGCACGTTTTACCACTCTCATATTACATTTATACATTACTTACAGAAAAACTTGTTTTTTATTATTGTTCTCATATTATATCTCACAATACTCACAATACATTCATTTATAATCCTATTTTACATTTGAACGTTACTCGATTTATATCCAATAATGTTCTTACATTACATCTACACGTTACTCATATTACATTCACTGACCAGCGCACATTACATTGATACGTTACATTGTATTAACTATATATTATATACATTAGACGTTACTAGCACATTACATTAATATTATTATTTCATGTTATCTCATTCTTACGTTACATTACTTATACATGATATTGTTCGCATAATATTACATTTACGTTACTCAAATTACATTAATAGTATTTTCACATATAAATGTAACTTTACATTCTATATTATTAACACATTAATTTAATCATTCAAATAAAACCTTCAACCACGGCATTGATAGTACATGTACGTTAGTATTAATACGGTATGCCATTATTCATGCTAAACTTTCTCTTTTTTTGCTGCTCAATTTGATAAATTTGGCTAAATTTGACAGATCTTTTATATTATCTGTTTTCATTAATTGCACAAATTTAAACATACTAGGGGTTTGAAAATAATATCTCTTGATACACTTTCTTCTTACATCTTTAAAACTTTCGCATTTAAAAATAAAATGATATTCATCCTCGATATCCCCGCTATTGTATGATGTACAAATTCGACGACTTCTATCTGTATTGTTATAACGACCTCTCTCGATATTTAACTTATGTGACGACATACGAATTTTTTATATTTCTTTCAAATTTTGAGTCCCTATAGATTTTGTTAAATATTTCTGTAGACCAAAACCTTCGTGAATATATTTGTACAATGAGCACTTAGAGATAATTCTATCTGTTCACTGCAGTCTTGTTGGAATATATCATACATTCTACGTTTGATGATATCAATATCTTTGTCAACTATTTTATCACTATGCCAAATATAACCTAACCCCATTCTGTATAATTCATCTCTGACACTATCCGACCAATCACTCCCCTTCTCAAGCATTGGCATATCTGTCAAACATAATAAGGCGATAGGCATGAGTGCAGTTGTCCTACTTTTATTTCATCCAAGAGCTAGACAAAGAGAAACTCCACCATAAAAAGATATGTCACAACTAGAATGATGTAATGCCAAGGTTATAAAGGTACAATATACACGTGTATATTGTATAGATGGTTGTCTGTTAAGGGTCTTTCATGAACGGTTTTTGCCTGACTATATGCACACCATACATTGGGTGATATGGAATTGTGTATTATGTATTATCGATATTTGATTAGGAAATAAACTGAAAGGAATCTGTTCAAGGTTGTCGACACAGAAATGCACCCAAGCGTGTATATTGTTTATTAGGAATGATTGACAAGTTAGAAACGGTCTAATAATAAATGGATCATGTATTTGTGTTGGGTTTTATTATGAACCACCTAGGTATTGCGATATTCTGTTGTTACACAGGTATATAATCATTTATATTATTATTACGTGTATTATAAAGGATTTTTGCCGAGCCTTTTCTATGTTACATATACGTCATATGACGTTACAAACACATCGAACTGCAAACAACAAAAAAATAAGTAAAAAAAAATCTAAATCGTTTAAACAACTTCAATTGTGTATATTTATTCAAAAACACATTCAAGTATATGTCACTTATCTACAATGTTAATATGATGAAAACAAAGCTGTGATATTATCCATGATTATTTTGAGGTATATGCAATAATAATGATTATTATCCGACCTATGACTGTTCGATAGAACATCAGTAACTGTTCATTATCAGGTAAGTACACAAATCTCGTCAGGAGAGGAATACTCTCTGCCAACTTGACTACATGTATGTTGTTACTATGACAACAAATTAAAAAAATACTAGTATCTTATTTCAAATATAATGTATCACTGATCAATTCAAAAGAAATTAGATAAAAATCTATTAAAACAGCCATTACTTTCGTTACCATACAACATTGGAGAGACACTGACGCTTTTTAACATCTACGTCACAGACAATAATTACCATGTGTAATTTCAAATCATCGGATCTACAGTTTAGCAGGAAATCTCCGGAGATTAATTGTGGATAGAATACAGTAAGACATAGATGGTGAGATAATTAAAACACAATTCAGGTGCGAACCCATCTTACAGCGACAGGTAACATATTAGAACGCTGCATAAATGCTTTAGAATGAGCACGTCATCATAGTTAACCATAGAAATATCTTTTCATGTGTATGTCATATATCAACACACGAATTAGAAAAATTAATGAATATTAGATATATAAACGAATACAGATGATAATTTTCAGATCATCAAAATCATTACAACAAAATTGATAAATATTTCGCTATAGTTACTGCTTTTTATCAAGGATACCGACCGTCAGGTAGGTAACAGCCACCGTCTCCAGCAACGTATTGACCATTGTCACCACTAAAAATGTATACCTCCAAATATTTCAAAATTTAAAAATAATCAAACAATCATATTAGCACCATTCCCGAAGTTGTCCTTTGTAAATGAACGACTACTCCTCTCCCAATAACAGTAACAATACATAAACAGTAACAATCACTATATGTGTACGAGTCCACCTCACTCTGTAGAAAGAACAGGTGAATTGTGGACAGCAGAAAATTATCGAACGCATGTGCTTTATCAGATGTTGCTCAGATAGCCCAATCACCATCCTCATCCATGTTATGAAAACGTACATGACGCAGGCTTTGCCTCCAACAACACCTGAAACAAACAATAGATACTCGTGGGCAAAGAAATCAAAAACAATACACCCCCGAGAATCAACATCGCTAACACCAGAAAGAGCACTGCACATTTACATGAATGGTGCGCATGGTCACTACTGCAGTTCAGATTTGCCACGTTTGGTCCATGATGAGACTGAACAAGCCATATACTGTCAAGGGACCGCTCATCTTTGACAATCACTGTCAAAACCTTTGTCTCTAAAAGCTGACCAGATTTCTGTAAGACAAGAAATTTGTATAAAACATAAGAAAAGTACATAACGAAGGAAGAGAAAGAGTCCTCTGCCTGAATACATCATCATCGGTCCCAGGTATAAATCACACTGACGATTTATGGGTAGATAGGTCAGTTTGCTGTGGTATCATAATTATGATAAGATAAACCTATTATAATTGACAGAACATATTTCGATTACATCGTAATATCGACCGGAAAACTTTTCCGTAATCTTCGTCCATCTGAATGTCAAGAAATCCTATGAATTTATTGTGATTACAGAAAATGAAGTTTTGATATTATTTATAGCAAAACACATCCATTCCCATTACAAATGTAAGGAAATATGGTAAGTATACGCATCATATGATTAGTCGTTCTTCATATCCATTTCAGTCCGGAAATAATATAATGATATTGGAATAGCTTAAGTCGTACTTACATCATTTAACCTTACAATTCTTTTTCACTTCTGAACTTTTACAAATATTACAGCCGCGGATATTTTCCGCTGTACAGTAGTAGATCTTGTAGTTATAGTATTCACGTAACGTAAATCCAAAACTTTTAAACAAATTTCTTACTTCCTTCATCCAAAGAGTTTGCTCCTTCGCTACTTCCGGCAGCACCTGATATGATGTGTATCGGGACCGTTGGATTATTGTAGTCATTGACAACCACTTCGTCTTTGCATACTGACCAAAGGCGTTCATAGGAATGTTCATGTGCTTGTAGAATAAGGTCTACACCTTGTGTATAGAAAAGATCTTCGAGTCTACAATACAGACAAAACAGGTCATATAATTAGTCTATATTTCATGAAAGATAGTCGTCGCAATCTTCTCCTTTGTTAATTTCTACCCATCCTCGATACTCCAGGGGTTCAAATCACTTATGATCTCTACACCCCTATACTATCTCATAGTAAAACTGATGGCAACAGAACATAACAGGTAATTTAGTCATTTGATATACATCAAAAGAGCCGTATATAACGGTACACTGTTGTCGACTGTGTGACTTTGATGTTAGGCGTCGCTCTCTCTGTAGTTTTCAAAGGAAATCTTTGCTGGCCTGTGATTGGTCAAAGGTTTTTCGCTGAGCTGCCTTCAAATTTACTTTGAGATAGTCCAGGAGTGTAGAGATCGTAGGTGATCGGAACCCAAGGAGTATCGAGGATGATGTCTACCGTACCAATAACTTACCCATGTTTCACTTTATTGCCGATAATCCAGCCCGTACAGTCATCAGTACTATTGTTAGAACAGTACATTGGTCGATGGGCCATTGCTACTATCCATGGCTGTTTGTCTCGATTCTGATTGGCTTTCGTCAAATCATCCAGTAGCCAGTAGAATTGTATACACATGTAATCCGAGTCTGGTATGAAATAAACTTCAGTAGAGAACCTGAAAACAAAAACAAATATTTAATAAATATTTTTTTATAGAAAAATCGTCAGTATAACAACTCCAGCATCATCACACAAGCATACCAACAATAATACCCTTTCGGTGGGAGACATTTCAACTGCACTTTTGATAAGCTGGTTGACAATCCATACATAATTATTAATTGCTTAATACCAGTTATGCTAAGATTTATCAGCAAAATTTGTTTCATCCTTCTGCATTAGAGAAAGAACATATTTTAAATTTGCGCATTCCCATCTATCCAACCATGGTAATATTACCCATTATATGGATTGTACAGAGTGTATATGAAAACGCTCCGTCTTTATGTTTCCAGTCTGATTGAATCTTTACAAATGGTTGTCCTGTCCCCGCTCAGAGTTCATCATGTGGTTTGGTTAAGTTTCATCAATTGAAAGATGGACAAACACGTCTGCAATTAGTCCTCTAAACCTGCCTATATTATTAGGCTTTTTTTCTTTTCCTTTTTCCCCTAAACCTGCCTGTATTATCAGTCATTTTTATTTTTTGCCAAATAAAGAGTCTATATACTAGACAATTAAAAAAGCCTAATAATAGTTTAGTGGACTAGTTTGTAATGTGTACGCGTGTTTAGTGGTGCAAACGTGTACTAGTGCGATATGTAGGTATTCTATCCTCCTGTAATAGCGTAAATTCGGTTTTTATTAAGCTACATTTACCGCGCTGAATATGCTGCAGAAAACACCACATACCAGTAATTTTTCCCTCCCAGTAACATTATACTTAAACCACTAAACCACACACAGTCTGACTAGGACTGACTAGGAAGTGTGGAATGGTGACACTCAGTCTGACTAGGAAGTGTGAAATGGTGAGACTCAGTCTGACTAGGAAGTGTTGAATGGTGACACTCAGTCTGACTAGGAAGTGTGGAATGGTGACACTCAGTCTGACTAGGGAGGGAGGAATGGTGACACTCAGTCTGACTAGGAAGTGTGGAATGGTGACACTCGGTAAGACTAGGAAGTGTTGAATGGTGACACTCGGTAAGACTAGGAAGTGTGGAATGGTGAGACTCAGTCTGACTAGGAAGTGTTGAATGGTGACACTTAGTCTGACTAGGAAGTGTGGAATGATGACACTCAGTCTGACTAGGAAGGGAGGAATGGTGACACTCAGTCTGACTAGGAAGTGTGAAATGGTGAGACTCAGTCTGACTAGGAAGTGTTGAATGGTGATACTCGGTAAGACTAGGAAGTGTGGAATGGTGACACTCTGTCTGACTAGGAAGGGAGGAATGGTGACACTCAGTCTGACTAGGAAGTGTGGAATGGTGACACTCGGTAAGACTAGGAAGTGTGAAATGGTGAGACCTCAGCCTGACTAGGAAGGGTGGAATGGTGACACTCAGTCTGACTAGGAAGGGAGGAATGGTGACACTCAGTCTGACTAGGAAGTGTGAAATGGTGACACTCAGTCTGACTAGGAAGTGTGGAATGGTGACACTCGGTAAGACTAGGAAGTGTGTAAATGGTGAGACTCAGTCTGACTAGGAAGGGTGGAATGGTGACACTCAGTCTGACTAGGAAGTGTGAAATGGTGAGACTCAGTCTGACTAGGAAGTGTGGAATGGTAACACTCGGTCTGACTAGGAAGTGTGGAATGGTAACACTCAGTCTGACTAGGTGAATGTGTGGAATGTGGAATGGTGACACTCGGTCTGACTAGAAAGGGTGAAATGTTGAGACTCAGCCTGACTAGGAAGTGTTGAATGGTGACACTCAGTCTGACTAGGAAGTGTGGAATGGTAACACTCAGTCTGACTAGGAAGTGTGGAATGGTGACACTCATTCTGACTAGAAAGTGTGGAATGGTGACACTCAGTCTGACTAGGAAGTGTGGAATGGTGACACTCAGTCTGACTAGGAAGTGTGGAATGGTGACACTCAGTCTGGCTAGGAAGTGTTGAATGGTGACACTCAGCCTGACTAGGAAGGGTGGATAGTGACATTCAGTCTGACTAGGAAGTGTTGAATGGTGACACTCAGTCTGACTAGGAAGTGTTGAATGGTGACACTCAGCCTGACTAGGAAGGGTGGATAGTGACACTCAGTCTGACTAGGAAGTGTTGAATGGTGACACTCAGTCTGACTAGGAAGTGTTGAATGGTGACACTCCGTCTGACTTGAAAGTGTGGAATGGTAACACCCAGTCTGATTAGGTAGGGTGGATAGTGACTTTCACTTTTTCAGACTTAACTGCACCTCGCACACGGAAAGAACAGATTTTCCCCTCTTTTATGGCCGACCGCTCATTTAAATGAACACTTTTACGGTCATTCCATGAGTGCGGCAAGCACCAGTTAGAGTACTGCTCAGCTCATAGGAAGCGGAGTGCAGCGGAAAGACTGGTCTGCCAGTTTAAACTAGAACTTAAAGTGAACGACTAATAGCCCCGATACATAAAAGTATTTTAGCTCCATTAAAAGGAGACATTGTAGAACTCTATTAAGTTTACTCATCTCCCTTTTATGACAGGGCTCTGTGTACCAAACTTTATCAAAATCGGTCGAGTAGTTTAGGAGGGGTTTGCCTGACACTTTTGTGTCTACAGTGTCTACACTTTTGGGTCTGCTAGAAATCCCACTTCCTAAAGATGAACGTTAAGCAGGAGAAAAAATACCAGAGCTTAAAACATTCTTTGCAGAAGCAAACTTTCAACCCAAGGCCAAAAGTGAGGTAGACGAAAGTCGTGAAGATTAATGGAAAGACATTCCATCACATCTCATTGTGTGGTTGTATCGTGCCACAACACTGGGTGCACGCATGTCCTAAGCAATAGTTTCAGTTGATTAGTGTTGAGCACAAAGCTTTCTCAAAAAGATCGACTCACACAATGAAATGAACAAGTCTAATGTTATAGCTGTACCACAAACGGTCCATAGGCATGGGCCAGTCGGCACCTGACATGGAGAATTGAGTGCGGTAGTGATGAAAGTCATGGCCCAACTCTGTAAGGAACAATAGCAGATAGAAGCTTACGGTATAAACATATGAATTTAATATTAATTATCAAAATTCAGTGACCTCTTCGTAATCGTACAAGATTTTGAAGTTATTTATATTATATTCAAAGCTGTTTTTCTTGTCTCATGTATTGAAATTCCATGGTAAATGTGTTTAAAAACAATTTCACCAAAGAAACTTTTTAAATCAAAAATAGTACCGAAAAAACAAGAAAGTTTTCTTTTGTTACGAAAAAATATGTGTTACTAAAACAATTATTTACCCCTTACTTAATAACTCTTTATTTTCGTAACATAAATTTTCCGCGTAATTTCAAGAGAAAACTTATTTTTGCGAATAAATGTATAAAACGTATACAAGAATGCGCGAGTGTCAGTAACAACCCTTGAACGCAAATCTAATTAATTTAAGTAAAGATGACGAGAAGTATTGCATTCACGAACATAAAGTTATCAACAGTACCGGGTAGTATATAGATGGCGTTGGCTTGAGATAGCTTGTGACTCCGCCACTGATCTATTATACTCACCCAACCTCCATCACTCTCCAGATCGTAAAAGGATATTTCTGGCCAAATTTGCATAATCCCCGATATGAAAGGATGCATTTCTAGCCAAATTTGGTTACAATCCATGCAGAACTCTAGGACAAGTAGCGATTTATAGGATTTACCTCTATTTCCCCCTATTGGGCCCCATCCCTCTTGCCCCCAGGGGATCAGAGCCAAAATTTACACAAGTTCTGTTCCCCTTCCCCTAAGGATGTTTGTGGCCAAATTTGGTTACAATCCATGCAGAACTGTAGGACAAGTAGCGATTCATAGGATTTACCTCTATTTCCCCTATTGGGCCCCGCCCCTCTTGCCCCCAGGGGGTCAGAGCCTAAATTTACACAAGTTCTGTTCCCCTTCCGCCAAGGATGTTTGTGGCCAAATATGGTTACAATCCATGCAGAACTCAAGGACAAGTAGCGATTTATAAGATTTACCTCTATTTCCCCTATTGGGCCCCGCCCCTCCTGCCCCGGGGGGTCAGAGCCAAAATTTATACAAGTTCTGTTCCCCTTCCCCCAAGGATGTTTGTGGCCAAATGTGGTTACAATTCATGCAGAACTCTAGGACAAGTAGCGTTTTATAGGATTTACCTTTATTTTCCCTATTGGGCCCCGCCCCTCCTACCCCCGGGGAGTCAGAGCCAAAATTTATACAAGTTCTGTTCCCCTTCCCCCAAGGGTGTTTGTGGCCAAATTTGGTTATTATCTATGCAGAACTCTATGACTAGTAGCGATTTAAAGGAAATGTTGACGGACGGACGACGGACGGACGGACGGACGACGGACGACGGACGGACGACGGACGACGGACGACGGACGCCGCGCCATGACATAAGCTCACCGGCCCTTTGGGCCAGGTGAGCTAAAAATGGCATCGTAGTATTCTGACGTCACATCCTTTTCCAGCATATTCAGAGTTTTCTCGCTCGAAGACCCGTATCCCATGTCACCGTAAAAATAACCTGTATAGGTCGATCCTGAACACAAAGGCAAAGGTGAAAAGAAAAAAGGGGATAGCAATAAAAACGTGTAAATAACGATATGGATAGATAATTACAGGACAGTGATGTTCGTGATATTAGTTGTTGATGATGATGGTGGTGGTGGTGATGGTGGTGGTGGTGGTGGTGGTGATGATGGTGGTGGTGGTGGTGGTGGTGGTGGTGGTGGTGGTGATGATGGTGGTGGTGGTGGTGGTGGTGGTGGTGGTGGTGATGGTGGTGATGATGGATGGTGGTGATGGTGGTGGTGGTGGTGATGGTGATGGTGGTGGTGGTGGTGGTGGTGGTGGTGGTGGTGGTGTGATTGTGGTGATGGTGATGGTGGTGGTGGTGGTGGTGGTGGGTGGTGGTGGTGATGTGGTGGTGGTGGTGATGGTGGTGTGGTGGTGGTGGTGATGTGATGGTGGTGATGGTGATGGTGGTGATGGTGGTGGTGGTGGTGATGGAGGTGAGGGGTATAGAGGTAATGTTCGGTTGTTAGTGGTGATGATGTGATGTGATGGTGGTGGTGGTGGTGGTGATGGTGATGGTGATGGTGGTGATGATGTGATGGTGATGATGATGGTGGTGATGATGGTGGTGGTGGTGGTGGTGGTGGTGATAGTGATGGTGATGATGATGGTGGTGATGATGGTGGTGATAGTGATGGTGGTGGTGGTTGTGTGGTGGTGGTGGTGGTGGTGGTGGTGATGGTGGTGGTGGTGTGGTGGGTGGTGGTGGTGGTGGTGGTGGTGGTGGTGGTGGTGGTGGTGATGATGGTGATGGTGATGGTGGTGGTGGTGGTGGTGAGGGGGTAATAAGAGGTAATGTTCGTGTTGTTAGTTGTTGATGATGATGATGATGATGGTGGTGGTGGTGGTGGTGATGGTGATGGTGATGATGATGGTGGTGATGATGGTGGTGATAGTGATGGTGGTGATGTGGTGGTGGTGGTGGTTGTGATGATGGTGGTGGTGGTGGTGGTGATGGTGGTGGTGGATGGTGGTTGTGGTGGTGGTGGTGATGTGATGGTGGTGATGGTGGTGGTGGTGGTGGGTGGTGGTGGTGGTGGTGGTGGTGATGGTGGTGGTGGTGGTGGTGGTGGTGGTGGTGGTGGTGGTGGTGGTGATGGTGGTGGGATGATGGTGGTGATGTGGTGGTGGTGGTGGTGGTGGTGGTGGTGGTGGGGTGTGATGATGTGA
Organism: Argopecten irradians; assembly: GCF_041381155.1. Taxonomy (NCBI): domain Eukaryota; kingdom Metazoa; phylum Mollusca; class Bivalvia; order Pectinida; family Pectinidae; genus Argopecten; species Argopecten irradians. The sequence goes on along the minus strand of NC_091135.1, from coordinate 41,226,380 downwards.
TGGTGGATGATGGTGGTGGTGGTGATGGTGATGGTGATGATGATGGTGGTGATGGTGGTGGTGGTGGTGGTGGTGATGATGATGATGATGGTGGTGGTGGTGGTGATGGTGGTGATGATGATGGTGGTGGTGGGTGAGGGGTATAACAGGTAATGTTCGTGGTGATGATGATTGTTGATGATGATGATGATGATGATGATGATATCTGGTAAGCATGGAGTACTACCTGAGCGCTCGGTTGAGTCTGGAAACGCCATTCCTGGCTCATTGCGTTGTTACAGGTGATTTGGTAGGTATAGTTTTGGTAGGGTCACAAGCCCTGGAAAAATACATTTCAAAGTATATCCAACTGTTGTTCTGTTCACTGATGACGAGAAACCTACTTGGTGACATTGGCGTCTACTCTTTTACGTTTTTCATTCATTATTGCCCAATGATCCACCCGACAGCCTCACTAGTTGACCACGTAACTTTCATGACGTCAGCGGTCGAGTCGAAGCTTACATATGTATCTGTGAGATGTCCCACTGATAATGTGTACATTGTATTAAATGAGAATCGCGTTGGTTAGTTAACAACAACAAACAAATAACTGATTCAACAAAATTAAATAATTCTTTTTGAATAGTTAGCTTCCTTCGTTCAAAGTCTTCAGATTTTATTACAAAATGAACTGAGTATTGTACTCGGTATTAAATAATTCTTTTTGAATAGATAGCTTCCTTCATTCAAAGTCTTCAGATTTTATTACAAAATGAACTGAGTATTGTACTCGGTATTAAATAATTCTTTTTGAATAGTTAGCTTCCTTCATTCAAAGTCTTCAGATTTTATTACAAAATGAACTGAGTATTGTACTCGGTATTAAATAATTCTTTTTGATGAAGCTTTATAGATTTACATTGTATAGAATAGCTTTCCTTCATTCAAAGTCTTCAGATTTTATTACAAAATGAACTGAGTATTGTGCTCGGTATTAAATAATTCTTTTTGAATAGATAGCTTCCTTCATTCAAAGTCTTCAGATTTTATTACAAAATGAACTGAGTATTGTACTCGGTATCTGCTTGATGTTGTTTTTCGTTTTGTCATTTTATGGATGTACTCCTCTGAAAAGTCAAAATTTTCTTGTATTAAACTTTTTTTCTCATATGGATTTTTGGAAATATAAGTTCATACCATAAAAGAATCTGGAAGAAAAAACATATGTCCGTGTGCTCGTTTATGAGCTATTGTCACTCAAATATACCTAGTTGACAAAATATTGGATTTTATGGGCTTTTTGCCGTTTTGACCATATACACAAGAAATTTAAGCCATAATTTCCTAATGAACTGTTTGATTTGTATGGATGTTTGTAGATGAATATACCAGTTTTGATTAATAAGACTAATAATTTTTCACAGCATAACAACATATGCTACCCCTACCCTTTAATTTTGAGCTACAAAATGCACAGTTTTCAGCCATTTTTGCGAAATTTAACCCTTTATAGAAAATGTTCTGATATTGAACTTTTGTTGATATTTTGCATATCAACAGGGAAATGGTTGTTCTTTCTAAACCAGGCAGAAAAATGGGGGGTCCGTGTGCTTACTTTTTGCCCCATATGAATATTTATTATTTTTCAGTATTTTAGAGTGAAAAATAAAAGTGCTCAAATTACCATTAAATGTAAAAATAAAGTGACAAAAGTGTATCATTTCATACATCTATACTCAATATTTTAATAACCACGAACCCAGTAAAGATTTGCAGCAAAATTTACCTCGATACAGCTAAAAAATACTGGCGCAGTGATGATTTAAGTAAAAACAATTTCAGTCAAGTGGTAAAACCGTGGCTCTACTCAAAGCGAAAAAAGACACAATTTCAAAATGGCCGCCAAATGGGTAATTTCCTAAAATCCCTGTATGAAAAAATCTACTAAAAATAGAAATGTAATTTTTTGACAAAAATTGTAACTGACAACTTGCTACAGATATTGATAGATTTTATTTGAAAATTTCATAACTTCTTTGATCTATGTCGAAACGAGACTTCAACGGGACTGAAACTTCAGAAGGATACATCCTTAAACTACAGTGAAACCTGACTTTACTGTCCATTGACTTTACCGACCAATGCCTTTACCGACATCATGTGGTTGGAATGTTTCATTAGCATTTCTTTATTCTGTAATAATAATCACCGAAAGCAAAGACTTAGTAATCTAAAATAAAACAAAGTAAAATCATTGAATTCCCTTTATTCAATTTAGGAAAATAAAATAAAAAGCATTGTGAAGAAGAAACATACTTACCGACATAAACAAACAAAACTGTCAATGTCGTCTGATTGCCCATCGTCACTTATTTGTTTTCTACCTTGTCGTAAGGCATGGATCATCTTACGATGACTTCCACTACAGGTGAAGGCGTTGTTGGTGTCACACCTTTGGAGCTAACACTTTGGTCACTAAAACACAACAGTTTCTGATCACGAGTTCAACCAGATGGTCTAGATTCATCATACTCCAGTGCCGGTTTGGCTTTTATTAGTTATCATGGTAAAAATAATAAAAACATGTATTTAGTTTTAATCAAAGAAATGGGCAAGATCATATGTATAAAAATACTGATAACGACCACAGTAACAAAACTGCATTCCAACTAAAACTCGATATAGTATAAGATGTTGCCATTTCATATTTTGTTGTGGTGTTGACCTTGAATTTGCCATTTCCCTTCATCTTCACATCTATCAAAGCAATTGGCCTGAAAGAGCAGGAAGGCGAATGCTCAGTTTGACACCCCAACTTATGGCAATATACTAAGACCCCATTACAAGAGAAAATGACAAACAAATAAATAATCATGATTACATAAATGTAAGCTAAAAAGCATACAACTGAGGTTTTAAAAAGTACTACGGTGGCTGATTTGTGCCATTTCGTCTTTTCGTCTTTTCGTCTTTTCGCCCCGAAAAGACGAGATTTAAGAAACCTTAATTTTCGTCTTTTCGTCTTTTCGCCCCGAAAAGACGAAATTTAACAACTTTAAATTTCGTCTTTTCGCCGCGATAAGACGAAAAGACGAAAAGTCAAACACGAAAAGACGAAAGTGATACACGCTAATTAGCGACTTTGATTCTCGTCTTTTCGCCTTCAAAATTCTCGTCTTTTCGTCTTTTCGTCTTTTCGCCCCGAAAAGACGAAAATTAACAAACCTTAATTTTCGTCTTTACGTCTTTTCGCCCCGAAAAGACGAAATTTAAACAAACCTTAATTTTCGTCTTTTCGTCCCGAAAAGACGAAAATTAACAAACCTTAAATTTCGTCTTTTCGTCTTTTCGCCCCGAAAAGACGAAAATTAACAAACCTTAATTTTCGTCTTTTCGTCTTTTCGTCTTTTCGCCCCGAAAAGACGAAATTTAACAAACCTTAATTTTCGTCTTTTCGTCTTTTCGCCCCGAAAAGACGAAAATTAACAAACCTTAATTTTCGTCTTTTCGTCTTTTCGCCTTCCGGTCTGGTGTGGAAGTCATTTTGAAATCTTTTTATCTTAATATTGACTTAATTGTTCAATATAGAAGCATCAAAGTAGTTTGTGATAACAATCGATTTATTAAATTGATAGTATTACAAGTATCTTCATCAATAACTAAGATTAGAAGTTTTAAAACAGAAGTCAACATGTTTGTTTGTAGACAGCAGTTACGTAGATTTCTCACACGTGGCATATGCCACGTGCCACTAACAGATTCATCATTCCGCAAATCCTTTAGCGTGATTGATACATTTTTTTAAAATTCATTAATATCTAATTTTTTGTGTTCTAATCGCCCTCTTTAGCAATTACGCTTATCAAAACATTGCCGTGTATATGTAAGGACCATAATGAACTTAGATGCTAAACACATAGCACTTACAGGAGTTGCCTCCCCTACACAACTTGGAAAAAAAAAAGTTGTCGGCGGGTATTATTTGAAAGCGTTTGAACCACGGATAAACTTGTTAACAAAATAATTTATGAAAGACAACTCGTGAAGACTTTGAGTTTAAAGGAAGGACTTGTACCAAGAAATTGCTCAAATACAGTTAATTATAACAGTCAATCAGTAGGTACAATGTACTGTGTATTATTTGAAAAGACATTTTGACTACATACATGACATGGTCTTCATCATAATTGTACATTAGAAATTACATTATAATCTCTGTCGTATATGATAGATGACAAAGTATATCTGTAATTTGTATTTTTTCGGGGCGAAAAGACGAAAAGACGAAAGACGAAAATTAAGGTTTGTTAATTTTCGTCTTTTCGCCCCGAAAAGACGAAAAGACGAAATTTTAGGTTTGTTAATTTTCGTCTTTTCGCCCCGAAAAGACGAAAAAAAGAAATTTAAGGTTTGTAATTTTCGTCTTTTCGCCCGTCTTTTCGGGGCGAAAAGACGAAAAGACGAGATTTTTGAAGGCGAAAAGACGAAAATTAAAGGCGCTAATTAGCGTGCTTCACTTTCGTCTATTCGTGTTTGACTTTTCGTCTTTTCGTCTTTTCGCCGCGAAAAGACGAAATTTAAATTTGTTAATTTTCGTCTTTTCGCCCGAAAAGACGAGAATTAAGATATTTAATTTTCGTCTTTTCGGGGCGAAAAGACGAAAAGACGAAATGGCATAAATCAGCCACCGTAAAGTACAGATATTTCAAGAAGAGTTTATCAGACATACTCATGTTGAACATTGTGATTTTATTTCTCACTCCACCTGTACACATGTATTTTCCTACGTGCTCACCGAGTCCTATGATTTTTTTAAAACATGTTCCTCCATTTTACATTGCATTTTTCAACCTCCCGAATATGAAATAAACAAAAAAGAGATGGCAATTTGACGGATCAATATAAAATAAACAAAAAAACAGAGATAGAAATTTGATGGATCAATATCAAATAACCAAGGCAGATGCTCAAGCATTCAAAGCTTCATTAGAATATTGTCATTGTTGTATCAACATACTTTTATTGAATTTTCTCTAAACTGCCTAAGAATTTACAGACAATATATCATCAGATTATCTGTCAATTTAGATTGCCGTTTAGACCTCTGGGATCCAAGGTGTGTTTTCAAAAGTCACAAAGCCCTAAATTCAGAAACCAGCCGGTAGTCTGCCTCATTACGAGCGTGAGACATTGCCAGATCAACTGTCAAAGGTGTTTTGTTGGGTGGTCAGGTTGAGAACATCTTGCTACAGGATTTGCTAAGGTTTGCTACAGTGACAGACCTTTCAGCAAGTGTGTCACCGAAAGGTTTGAGTGGTTAAATTCTACACTTATATTACCCGACAAACCTAATTAGTGCTACCTCTCGACATAAATAGATCAAACTCCACCATTGGATACACAGACAGTCAGGCCTAACATCCTCCAAACACGGCTCAAAACTTATCAATCAGTCGTCGTATAGTGAAATATAATCGGCTCATGATATTTTTTTCCTGAAGCAGGCCTAATATAACAAAATAGAAGGAATCATCTATATAGAGTCCTCTGACAAAGTATTTGAAGATCAAAACCCGGATTGCAAATACATCTATTTCAAAGTAAAATAATTTGTTCTTGTTTCAATGTTACGAAAGCCTTGCATGTTTCACGTTTGTAGAGTAGTTTTTCTTTCAAAGTTTCAGAACACAAATAAAGTGTTTCTCTTTTCTATATTTTGTGCCAATGTTAATAAATAAAAGCACGTTTCAATGTATAATCTTTTTAACAAACAATGAATTATCATCAGCATTATCACCAGTGTAGCAATGTTCATTTACTAGTAAAAATCTCCGACCGATGTTCTTATATTTATCTTGTGGAACAACTACATCTATTTATGCTATCTTTTTAAGTCTTTGTATCAGTTTTTGACTTGTTAAACGTTTAAAGTTGGAGTTTGGTAACAAAACTCTCAACACGGGCGCTAACTCGTAGTAAGAGTTATTACTATCACATTTTTCGTGCTAACTCGTAGTAACAGCCATTACTTTCACATTTTTCAAAAGAGGGTTATAATTAGGTTCGGTTTGAGGATCACTGAACACAAGGTATCCAAGGTCGATTTAATGATAAATATATATGTATTTTCATTACCAGGCAGAGAAATTGTGGCTTATATGCGTTGGGCTAGTTAAAATAGTTCATAAAGAGTGATAAATTTATAGTTTTCGCCGTTTAAAATATGTGACAGGTCAAGTTTTCGTGGTACACGAGTACCAGGCGCTACATTTTGTGTGAATGAGAAAAATCTAAAGAAACTTCAGTAAATTGGTGATTATCATTGATAAATTACAACACTCATACTACTAGTATTAGCTATATAACACTCGTAGAATAATCAGAATGAAAAAAAAAGCTGAAAAAAAACTCAATTTGCATTCTGTACTTCAAGTTTACCACTTGCCTATAATAGCTATATCCGGTGCGGTCTCATACAGTTGCGTAACATATGTTGTTATCCTGAGAAAAAAAATATAAGTCTTATAACTTTTTTTTAAAAGAAGACCACTGGAAAATAAAAGCTACAAACATCCATACAAATCAAACATCCCATAAGGAAATTATAGCTTACCGTGTATATGGTCAAAAGGGCAAAATTCTCATAAAATCAAATTTTTTGTCAAATAGGTATCTTTGAGTGACAATAACTCAAAAACGAGTCCAAGGACACCTAGCTATTTCCAAAAATACATATTTATATATCTGTGTGATAAAAAAGTTTAATGTAGGAAATTTTGACTTCTTAGAGGTGTACACCCTAATTATGAACAATTATAAAAAAAAAAAACTTACCTTTCCAAAACGGCATTTACTATAGTTTAAATTAGAATGTAAATTGAGATTGATAATTTTGTTGATTCGCAAAAGTTATTAGCGTACCATTGATACTACAATTGTCTACACATTCTGGACAATTTTATCAAAATAAATCAAATGTTAATTTTCTTTAGTCTTATGTTTCCAGCCGTCGTCCTAATTACCGATCGTTAATTGACTATCACTGCGCCAGACGGCAAAACAGCACATAAGTTAACTTTAATGGTTATCTCCCTTTCAACAGAGATAAAGCATAATTCACAAAATAAAATAACCAATTTGTCTTCTTAAGACATCTTTGTGTCCAAAAAAACTGTCAATCAGTCATCAGTCAACATGTAACAGCATATTTAGCACATCTTTTGGCCGCTGCCGTATTTTGCGTAGCATACTAATATACTGTCGGATTTTGCCATACCGGACGCCTACTGGACCTTTCGGTTGTAGTTAGTATGACAAAACTTTAAAGATGGCCGTCTTCAACGATTTGGGGTTGATCGGAACGATAGACGATAACGATAACATTGATTTGGCAGAGGAGAGTAGTGACAGCGATGATGAGGTTTGATTTTTTGGTGTTATACTCATTGGTTTTTTTTTGTAATATATACATTCAAATGTATTTTCCAAGAGGGAAATCGAAATCACAAGTACACACGTGGCTAACACATGGCCATTTTGTTTATACCACAGCAGGGTAACCTGTTTTGACGGACGCAAACATTCACAGTTCAAGAGCAGAATTATTCGTTACCTTTTTAAAACAATAATTTCTTCACTGGTGAATGAAGTGGGTGTTTTGTTTGTGGTGTACATGTTTTATTATTGATTCAGATGTCTTCTTGATGAATTAATATATTTATGCTATAGAAATAAATTTTAATTTGTATGTATATCTGTATAAAAGCTGAAGAATTTCATTATTAGAATTTTATTAATAAATTTCATTTTGAGAATGTAACTAACATCGTTCTGCTGTTCATATATATATATATGTTCTCCATTTTAGGATGCAGTTAAAATTGTTAAGAAAAAGAAAAAGAGCAAAAATCTAGCAAAAGATTTCAATTCAAGTTTTGTCTTTGCTGATGAGAAAGATTCACAAACAGCTTTTAGTGTTGATTATGGCTTAAAAAAGCAACGACTAAGACAAGATGAAACAACCTTAGATGAAAAAATTGCAAAAGCTCGCAAGAAGATAAAAAGGGAGGTAAGTAGTGCTGTGAAATTGTCCATTGTTTTATAAAATGTTGGATAAAATTGTTAATTGATATATCTACATCAATTACACAGAGGGCTTAATTCATCCACCTTTAAACCTGTTATGTCTGTAATGACACTGGCTGTTAAGCTATACAAACATTAATTGTGTCAATAGCCTATTAGGAAATAAAGAGCTACGTACGAATATTATTTATGTATCATCACTTACAGAAGAAAGATGAAGATGCTGAAAGTGGTGATGAGGAGATAGAAGAAGACATATCATCTGATGAGGAGATGATAACAGGTAAATCAAATAGCAGTGTTTATCCTAGAATTGGGAATCATCAGTTCATAAAATCACAATCGATGATTACCTGAGAAAAACCTTTTTGTGTACTTATTATCGATTGTGGGTTATTTTTGGAAACTAGAATGGAAATGTTATATAAACCACTTTCATTATGTGCAATTGAATAAATATGTTATATTACTACATCTAGCTTTAATTTGCTTCCATGTCTTGTTTTTGTGTAGATACTGTTAAAACAAAAGAGAAAAAGAAAAAGAAGCAAAAGAAAAAGAAGCAAGATGATGAAAGTGAAGAGGTGAGGAATTGAATAAGTCTTATAAAAAACTTGATCATGGCATGTAAACCCCCCGCTATGTCAAGTTTGGTTTAATTATTCATTTTCAGTGAATTGTTTCTTTTTTCCCTAAACGGTGAACAAGATGGCCGACAGGCGGCCATATTGGATTTTGATAGTTAAAGTTTGTTACCACTATTTCTCAAAAAGTACTGAAGGGATCTTTCTCAAATTTCATATATATGTTCCCATAGGATCCTAGTTGTGCATATTACATTTTAAGACCGATCGATGAACAAGATGGCCGACAGGCGGCCATCTTGGATTTTGATAGTTAAAGTTTGTTACCGCTATTTCTCAAAAAGTGCTGAAGGGATCTTTCTCAAATTTCATATATAGGTTCCCCTAGGACCCTAGTTGTGCATATTGCATTTTGGGACCGATCGGTGAACAAGATGGCCGACAGGCAGCCATCTTAAATTTTGATAGTTAAAGATTGTTACCGCTATTTCTCAAAAAGTGCTGAAGGGATCTTTCTCAAATTTCATATATAGGTTTCCCTAGGGCCCTAGTTGTGCATATTGCATTTTGGGACCGATCGATGAATAAGATGGCCGATAGGTGGCCATCTTGGATTTTGATAGTTAAAGTTTGTTACCGCTATTTCTCAAAAAGTGTTGAAGGGATATTTCTCAATTTTTATATACAGGTTCCCCTAGGATCATAGTTGTGCATATTGTATTTTGGGACCGATCAGTAAACAAGATGGCCGACTGACGGCCATCTTGGATTTTGATAGTTAAAGTTTGTTATCGCTATTTCTCAGAAAGTACTGAAGGGATCTTTCTCAAATTCCATGCATAGGTTCCCCTTGTACCCTAGTTGTGCATAGTACCTTTTAGGACTGATGCATAATGCCTTTCGGGACTGATCGGTAAACAAGATAGGCAACCGGCCGCCATCTTAGATTTCATTGTTGAAGTTTGTTACCACTATTTCTTAGAAAGTACTATAGCGATCTGTCTCAAATTTTATATGTAGTGTGTTTGAAAAAGTTTGAAAAGCAGGGAAAAGATCCCTCTTTCCATTGTCAGACATTGATCATTCTTTGGTGGGCGCCAAGATCCCTCTGGGATCTCTTGTTTACAAACTGTTATTACATTGTATTATTATAGCAAATTTGTAAGAGTTTAAAATATAATTTATAATATCTTTGTAATGACAGTCAAATAAACATCCAAGTTAGAAGCTTTCCTTAGATGATCTGAAAATATCCCCTGCCAACTTTACATAAACTGTCCAAGTTAAATCTTTTAATATGTTTAAAAATTTTAAAAAAATTAAAATTTCTAGGTCATGCAAAAGCCTTTTTCGTTTACTTACAGGAGCCAGAGAAGATAGAGTTTTCAGAATCAATTGATACATTTGACGACAGAGTTACCTTTAATGATATGAATATATCGAGACCACTGATGAAAGTAAGTTTATAATGTACCAACTTTCTTTCATATTCAATTGTTGTTCTGCTTGGTCCATATTGCTTTAATTTATATATGACTGAGTATGTAGATTAACAACATCTCACATGTGACTACTGTAAAATGATGTGGAAAGATCATTAAGCACAGAAACATAAAAATTATGTTGTCTTCAAAATATTATACGTTGGTTTAGCTTGGTAACTTGGTGAAGGCTATATTAACTTTTTGGGAACGACCTGAAGGGTACGAATAAAGGAGAAAGATATCAGTGTAATAATCGATACAGTACTAGCATTTGATGAACATATAGGTGAAAAGATAAAAAAGGCAAATCAAATCTTTGGTATATTACAAAGAACATTTAATTTCATTGATAAAAAATCATTCATCCCGCTGTACAAAAGTTAAGTTAGAATACAACTAGACTATGCAAGTTTGGTGTGGGTTCCCTACAAAATTAGGAATATTGACAGACTAGAAGCGATGCAGTGTAGGTCAACAAAAAGTCTTCCAGGAATGAACAGTTTAGATTATATCATAAAGAGGCCTGTACTGTCGTAAAACTGTTGCAGCTAGGCATAGTAGCAGAGGAAATACAAGAATGATCTTCCCACAGCAATCCAGGACACTATTACGTAGTAAAAATTTCACATTAAGAACAGTGAAACTGCTTAACAGTCTACCCGAACAAGTTGTTTCAGCACCCAAAATAAACTGCTTTAAAAATAGACTGGATAATAATTGGAAATAATCAGGAAATACTATTTAACTATATAAGGCTAACATAACCTGAATATGAACTTAATCACTTTAACAATAAATGTATGAGTCTGGTGTAGAGGAACTAAGTAGTTCATGTACTGGAAATTTTCTATATTCTATATTCTATTCTATTCTATATTCTAAATAATGATGTATGCATATCTCATAAATCTATTTCTTTTGATGATGATAAAGATGATGTTTATATCAGCTGAGTTTTGATTGTCTCTCTCCTACTAAGTTTAGGAAAGTAAAGTAGTTTGGTTCTTCTTGTGAATTTCTTCTCCATGGCTTAACTTCCGAAATGTAAACTGGTTGATGAAATATTATTATACTTGCATCAATAAAGTGCTATTAAGCCATTGCACATCAAAGGTCAATTAATCAACTTGCAGTTTGATATTTTCCAATTAATTTTCTGTACAGGACCTTGAACCCATTAACTCATTCACCCATGAAGACATATTTTAACTCCTATGATTCAAAGACTGGAATAGTTCAATAAAAATTTGTCAGGGGCGAATGAGTGAAATATATACATGTACAATGTACATAGTGATTAAATATTGTTGATATGCTTGAAACAAAAATTTACAGCACACAAAAGAGATAGCAACAATTCCTCAGTTTTAATTAAGCTGGTGAAGAATAAAACAAAAAAGAAATCTATAGTACTTTATGTATTCAGTGTTAGGTCATTTATTTTGTGAGAACTGGTAGATAATTTATGTATTAAGTGTTAGGTTATTTACTTTTGTGTGAACTGGTAGATAGTTTATGTATTAAGTGTTAGGTCATTTATTTTGTGAGAACTGGTAGATAATTTATGTATTAAGTGCTAGGTTATTTACTTTTGTGTGAACTGGTAGATAATTTATGTATTAAGTGTTAAGTTATTTACTTTTGTGTGAACTGGTAGATAGTTTATGTATTAAGTGTTAGGTTATTTACCTTTGTGTGAACTGGTAGATAGTTCATGTATTAAGTGTTAGGTTATTTACCTTTGTGTGAACTGGTAGATAGTTTATGTATTAAGTGTTAGGTTATTTACTTTTGTGTGAACTGGTAGATAGTTTTTGTATTAAGTGTTAGGTTATTTACTTTTGTGTGAACTGGTAGATAGTTTATGTACTAAGTGTTAGATTATTTACCTTTGTGTGAACTGGTAGATAGTTTATGTATAATAAGTGTTAGGTTATTTACTTTTGTGTGAACTGGTAGATAGTTTTTGTATTAAGTGTTAGGTTATTTACTTTTGTATGAACTGGTAGATAGTTTATGTATTAAGTGCTACGTTATTTACTTTTGTGTGAACTGGTAGATAGTTTATGTATTAAGTGTTAGGTTATTTACTTTTGTATGAACTGGTAGATAGTTTATGTATTAAGTGTTAGGTTATTTACCTTTGTGTGAACTGGTAGATAGTTTATGTATTAAGTGTTAGGTTATTTACTTTTGTGTGAACTGGTAGATAGTTTATGTATAATAAGTGTTAGGTTATTTACTTTTGTGTGAACTGGTAGATAGTTTATGTATAATTAAGTGTTAGGTCATTTACTTTTGTGTGAACTGGTAGATAGTTCATGTATTAAGTGTTAGGTTATTTACCTTTGTGTGAACTGGTAGATAGTTTATGTATTAAGTGTTAGGTTATTTACTTTTGTGTGAACTGGTAGATAGTTTATGTATTAAGTGTTAGGTTATTTACTTTTGTGTGAACTGGTAGATAGTTTATGTATTAAGTGTTAGGTTATTTACTTTTGTGTGAACTGGTAGATAGTTTATGTATTAAGTGTTAGGTCATTTATTTTGTGTGAACTGGTAGATAGTTTATGTATTAAGTGTTAGGTTATTTACTTTTGTGTGAACTGGTAGATAGTTTATGTATTATAAGTGTTAGGTCATTTATTTTGTGAGAACTGGTAGATAGTTCATGTATTAAGTGTTAGGTTATTTACCTTTGAGTGAACTGGTAGATAGTTTATGTATTAAGTGTTAGGTTATTTACTTTTGTGTGAACTGGTATATAGTTTATGTATTAAGTGTTAGGTTATTTACCTTTGTGTGAACTGGTAGATAGTTTATGTATTAAGTGTTAGGTTATTTACTTTTGTGTGAACTGGTAGATAGTTTATGTATTAAGTGCTAGGTTATTTACTTTTGTGTGAACTGGTAGATAGTTTATGTATTAAGTGTTAGGTTATTTACCTTTGTGTGAACTGGTAGATAGTTTATGTATGAAGTGTTAGGTTATTTACTTTTGTGTGAACTGGTAGATAGTTTTTGTATTAAGTGCTACGTTATTTACTTTTGTGTGAACTGGTAGATAGTTTATGTATTAAGTGCTAGGTTATTTACTTTTGTGTGAACTGGTAGATACTTCATGTATTAAGTGTTAGGTCATTTATTTTGTTGAGAACTGGTAGATAGTTCATGTATTAAGTGTTAGGTTATTTACCTTTGTGTGAACTGGTAGATAGTTTATGTATTAAGTGTTAGGTTATTTACTTTTGTGTGAACTGGTAGATAGTTTATGTATTAAGTGTTAGGTTATTTACTTTTGTGTGAACTGGTAGATAGTTTATGTATTAAGTGTTAGGTTATTTACTTTTGTGTGAACTGGTAGATAGTTTATGTATTAAGTGCTAGGTTATTTACTTTTGTGTGAACTGGTAGATAGTTTATGTATTAAGTGTTAGGTTATTTACTTTTGTGTGAACTGGTAGATAGTTCATGTATTAAGTGTTAGGTTATTTACTTTTGTGTGAACTGGTAGATAGTTTATGTATTAAGTGTTAGGTTATTTACTTTTGTGTGAACTGGTAGATAGTTCATGTATTAAGTGTTAGGTTATTTACTTTTGTGTGAACTGGTAGATAGTTTATGTATTAAGTGTTAGGTTATTTACTTTTATGTGAACTGGTAGATAGTTCATGTATTAAGTGTTAGGTTATTTACTTTTGTGTGAACTGGTAGATAGTTTATGTATTAAGTGTTAGGTCATTTACTTTTGTGTGAACTGGTAGATGATTTATGTATTAAGTGTTAGGTTATTTACTTTTGTGTGAACTGGTAGATAGTTCATGTATTAAGTGTTAGGTTATTTACTTTTGTGTGAACTGGTAGATAGTTTATGTATTAAGTGTTAGGTCATTTACTTTTGTGTGAACTGGTAGATGATTTATGTATTAAGTGTTAGGTTATTTACCTTTGTGTGAACTGGTAGATAGTTCATGTATTAAGTGTTAGGTTATTTACTGTTGTGTGAACTGGTAGATAGTTTATGTATTAAGTGTTAGGTTATTTTCTTTTGTGTGAACTGGTAGATAGTTCATGTATTAAGTGTAAGGTTATTTACTTTTGTGTGAACTGGTAGATAGTTTATGTTTTAAGTGTTAGGTTATTTACTTTTGTGTGAACTGGTAGATAGTTTATGTATTAAGTGTTAGGTTATTTACTTTAGTGTGAACTGGTAGATAGTTCATGTATTAAGTGTTAGGTAATTTACTTTTGTGTGAACTGGTAGATAGTTCATGTATTAAGTGTTAGGTTATTTACTTTTGTGTGAACTGGTAGATAGTTTATGTATTAAGTGTTAGGTCATTTATTTTGTGAGAACTGGTAGAGATAGTTTATGTATTAAGTGTTAGGTTATTTACTTTTGTGTGAACTGGTAGATAGTTTATGTATTAAGTGTTAGGTTATTTACTTTTGTGTGAACTGGTAGATAGTTTATGTATTAAGTGTTAGGTTATTTACTTTTGTGTGAACTGGTAGATAGTTTATGTATAATAAGTGTTAGGTCATTTACTTTTGTGTGAACTGGTAGATGATTTATGTATTAAGTGTTAGGTTATTTACTTTAGTGTGAACTGGTAGATAGTTTATGTATTAAGTGTTAGGTTATTTACTTTTGTGTGAACTGGTAGATGATTTATGTATTAAGTGTTAGGTTATTTACTTTTGTGTGAACTGGTAGATAGTTTATGTATTAAGTGTTAGGTTATTTACTTTTGTGTGAACTGGTAGATAGTTTATGTATGAAGTGTTAGGTTATTTACTTTTGTGTGAACTGGTAGATAGTTTTTGTATTAAGTGCTAGGTTATTTACTTTTGTGTGAACTGGTAGATGATTTATGTATTAAGTGCTAGGTTATTTACTTTTGTGTGAACTGGTAGATGATTTATGTATTAAGTGTTAAGTTATTTACTTTTGTGTGAACTGGTAGATAGTTTTTAGGTCATCTGACCCGAAGGGTCAGGATGACCTATTGTCATCATGCACCGTCCGTCGTCGTGCGCCGTGCGCCGTCCGCCGTCCGCCGTCCGCCGTGCGCCGTGCGTAAACTTTTTATTCAAACAACTTCTTCTCAAGAACCAGAAGGCCCAGGGTACTCATATTTGGCGTGTAGGTTGCTGGGATGGAGGGCTACCAAGTTTGTTCAAATGAATGACCTTGACCTTCATTCAAGGTCACAGGGGTCAAAAAGGCTAAAATCTTTAAACGACTTCTTCTCAAGAACCAGAAGGCCCAGGGTACTGATATTTGCCCTGTAGGATGCTGGGATGAAGGGCTACCAAGTTTGTTCGAATAAATGACCTTGACCTTCATTCAAGGTCACGAGGGTCAAATAGGCTAAAATCCTTTAAACAACTTCTTGTGAATAACTAAGAGGCCTAGAGACCTGATATTAGGCCTGTGGCATGCTGGGATGAAGGGCTACCAAGTTTGTTCAAATAAATGACCTTGACCTTCATTCAAGGTCACGAGGGTCAAATAGGCTAAAATCTTTAAACAACTTCTTCTCAAGAACCAGAAGGCCCAGGGTACTGATATTGGGCCTGTGACATGCTTGGATGAAGGGCTACCAAGTTTGTTCAAATGAATGACCTTAACCTTCAATCAAGGTCACAGGGGTCAAAAAGGCTTAAATCTTTAAACAACTTCTTCTCAAGAACCAGAAGGCCCAGGGTACTGATATTTGCCCTGTAGGATGCTGGGATGAAGGGCTACCAAGTTTGTTCGAATAAATGACCTTGACCTTCATTCAAGGTCACGAGGGTCAAATAGGCTAAAATCCTTTAAACAACTTCTTGTGAATAACTAAGAGGCCTAGAGACCTGATATTAGGCCTGTGGCATGCTGGGATGAAGGGCTACCAAGTTTGTTCAAATAAATGACCTTGACCTTCATTCAAGGTCACGAGGGTCAAATAGGCTAAAATCTTTAAACAACTTCTTCTCAAGAACCAGAAGGCCCAGGGAACTGATATTTGCCCTGTAGGATGCTGGGATGAAGGGCTACCAAGTTTGTTCAAATGAATGACCTTGACCTTCATTCAAGGTCACGAGGGTCAAATAGGCTAAAATCTTTAAACAACTTCTTCTCAAGAACCAGAAGGCCCAGGGTACTGATATTTGCATTGTAGGATGCTGGGATGAAGGACTACCAAGTTTGTTCAAATAAATGACCTTGACCTTCATTCAAGGTCACGAGGGTCAAATAGGCTAAAATCTTTAAACAACTTCTTCTCAAGAACCAGAAGGCCCAGGGTACTGATATTGGGCCTGTGACATGCTTGGATGAAGGGCTACCAAGTTTGTTCGAATAAATGACCTTGACCTTCATTCAAGGTCACAGGGGTCAAATAGGCTAAAATCCTTTAAACAACTGCTTGTGAATAACTAAGAGGCCCAGGGTACTGATATTGGGACTGTGACATGCTTGGATGAAGGGCTACCAAGTTTGTTCAAATGAATGACCTTAACCTTCATTCAAGGTCACGAGGGTCAAAAAGGCTAAAATCTTTAAACAACTTCTTCTCAAGAACCAGAAGGCCCAGGGTACTGATATTTGCCCTGTAGGATGCTGGGATGAAGGGCTACCAAGTTTGTTCAAATAAATGTCCTTGACCTTCATTCAAGGTCACGAGGGTCAAATAGGCCAAAATCTTTAAACGACTTCTTCTCAAGAACCAGAAGGCCCAGGGTACTGATATTGGGACTGTGACATGCTTGGATGAAGGGCTACCAAGTTTGTTCAAATGAATGACCTTAACCTTCATTCAAGGTCACGGGGGTCAAAAAGGCTAAAATCTTTAAACGACTTCTTCTCAAGAACCAGAAGGCCCAGGGTACTGATATTTGCCCTGTAGGATGCTGGGATGAAGGGCTACCAAGTTAGTTCAAATAAATGACCTTGACCTTCATTCAAGGTCACAGGGGTCAAATAGGCTAAAATCATTTAAACAAATTCTTGTGAATAACTATGAGGCCTAGAGACCTGATATTAGGCCTGTGGCATGCTGGGATGAAGGGCTACCAAGTTTGTCCAAATGAATGACCTTGATCTTCATTCAAGGTCACAGGGGTCAAATAGGCTAAAATCTTTAAATGAATTCTTCTTAAGAACCAGAAGGCCCAGGGTACTGATATTGGGCATGTAGCATGCTGGGATGAAGGACTACCAAGTTTGTTCAAATGAATTACCTTGACCTTCAATCAAGGTCACAGTGGTCAAATAGGCTAAAATCTTTAAACGATTATGTTGTATTGTACTAATAGTCAGATGACCGTTAAGGCCCATGGGCCTCTTGTTGTATTAAGTGTTAGGTTATTTACTTTTGTGTGAACTGGTAGATAGTTTATGTATTAAGTGTTAGGTTATTTACCTTTGTGTGAACTGGTAGATAGTTTATGTATAATAAGTGTTAGGTTATTTACTTTTGTGTGAACTGGTAGATAGTTTATGTATTAAGTGTTAGGTTATTTACTTTTGTGTGAACTGGTAGATAGTTTATGTATTAAGTGTTAGGTCATTTACTTTTGTGTGAACTGGTAGATAGTTTATGTATTAAGTGTTAGGTTATTTACCTTTGTGTGAACTGGTAGATAGTTTATGTATAATAAGTGTTAGGTTATTTACTTTTGTGTGAACTGGTAGATAGTTCATGTATAATAAGTGTTAGGTTATTTACCTTTGTGAGAACTGGTAGATAGTTCATGTATTAAGTGTTAGGTTATTTACCTTTGTGTGAACTGGTAGATAGTTCATGTATTAAGTGTTAGGTTATTTACTTTTGTGTGAACTGGTAGATAGTTCATGTATTAAGTGTTAGGTTATTTACCTTTGTGTGAACTGGTAGATAGTTCATGTATTAAGTGTTAGGTTATTTACTTTTGTGTGAACTGGTAGATAGTTCATGTATTAAGTGTTAGGTTATTTACTTTTGTGTGAACTGGTAGATAGTTCATGTATTAAGTGTTAGGTTATTTACCTTTGTGAGAACTGGTAGATAGTTTATATGTATTAAGTGTTAGGTTATTTACTTTTGTGTGAACTGGTAGATAGTTTATGTATTAAGTGTTAGGTTATTTACCTTTGTGTGAACTGGTAGATAGTTTATGTATAATAAGTGTTAGGTTATTTACTTTTGTGTGAACTGGTAGATAGTTCATGTATTAAGTGTTAGGTTATTTACCTTTGTGTGAACTGGTAGATAGTTTATGTATAATAAGTGTTAGGTTATTTACTTTTGTGTGAACTGGTAGATGGTTTATGTATTAAGTGTTAGGTTATTTACTTTTGTGTGAACTGGTAGATAGTTTATGTATTAAGTGTTAGGTTATTTACTTTTGTGTGAACTGGTAGATAGTTCATGTATTAAGTGTTAGGTTATTTACCTTTGTATGAA
The DNA here is from genome assembly GCF_041381155.1 of Argopecten irradians. NCBI lineage: Eukaryota > Metazoa > Mollusca > Bivalvia > Pectinida > Pectinidae > Argopecten > Argopecten irradians. The sequence goes on along the minus strand of NC_091135.1, from coordinate 41,207,813 downwards.
CTGGTAGATAGTTTATGTATAATAAGTGTTAGGTTATTTACTTTTGTGTGAACTGGTAGATAGTTTATGTATAATAAGTGTTAGGTTATTTACTTTTGTGAGAACTGGTAGATAGTTCATGTATTAAGTGTTAGGTTTATTTACTTTTGTGTGAACTGGTAGATAGTTCATGTATTAAGTGTTAGGTTATTTACTTTTGTGTGAACTGGTAGATAGTTTATGTATTAAGTGTTAGGTTATTTACCTTTGTGTGAACTGGTAGATAGTTTATGTATAATAAGTGTTAGGTCATTTACTTTTGTGTGAACTGGTAGATAGTTCATGTATTAAGTGTTAGGTTATTTACCTTTGTGTGAACTGGTAGATAGTTCATGTATTAAGTGTTAGGTTATTTACTTTTGTGTGAACTGGTAGATAGTTCATGTATTAAGTGTTAGGTTATTTACCTTTGTGTGAACTGGTAGATAGTTCATGTATTAAGTGTTAGGTTATTTACTTTTGTGTGAACTGGTAGATAGTTCATGTATTAAGTGTTAGGTTATTTACTTTTGTGTGAACTGGTAGATAGTTCATGTATTAAGTGTTAGGTTATTTACCTTTGTGAGAACTGGTAGATAGTTTATGTATTAAGTGTTAGGTCATTTATTTTGTGAGAACTGGTAGATAGTTTATGTATTAAGTGTTAGGTTATTTACCTTTGTGTGAACTGGTAGATAGTTTATGTATAATAAGTGTTAGGTTATTTACTTTTGTGTGAACTGGTAGATAGTTCATGTATTAAGTGTTAGGTTATTTACCTTTGTGTGAACTGGTAGATAGTTTATGTATAATAAGTGTTAGGTTATTTACTTTTGTGTGAACTGGTAGATGATTTATGTATTAAGTGTTAGGTTATTTACTTTTGTGTGAACTGGTAGATAGTTTATGTATTAAGTGTTAGGTTATTTACTTTTGTGTGAACTGGTAGATAGTTCATGTATTAAGTGTTAGGTTATTTACCTTTGTGTGAACTGGTAGATAGTTTATGTATAATAAGTGTTAGGTTATTTACTTTTGTGTGAACTGGTAGATAGTTTATGTATAATAAGTGTTAGGTTATTTACTTTTGTGTGAACTGGTAGATAGTTTATGTATTAAGTGTTAGGTTATTTACTTTTGTGTGAACTGGTAGATAGTTCATGTATTAAGTGTTAGGTTATTTACTTTTGTGTGAACATCCTGTAATAATATAGTAAAACTTTACTCCACAGGGACTGGCATCCATGAACTTTGAGAAGCCGACACCTATACAGGGAGCTACCATACCGGTAGCACTACTGGGCAAAGACTTGTGTGCTTGTGCTGTCACCGGATCAGGTGGGTAAAAGTCCTTCTATAATATATATTTACTTATACATGGTTAATGGAATGATGAATAGTCTCACTCCTGATTAGTGCAATGCCACATTGATATCTCTTCACATCAATTTAGTTTGCTTAACTCATAGCAGACTCATGTCTGATTCTTCATCCAGTAACTGGTGATTTTACATTTATACTCATAGAGTTGATTTTAAACAAAGGCATTAAGATGTGTCAATTTTGTTAAAATGTTAATGTTTGACATATCAAGATGAAGTATTTTTATTTAAGGTAAAACTGTTGCCTTTATGCTGCCAATCCTTGAACGACTGCTGTACAAACCCAAACAGGATGCTGTGACTCGTGTCATCGTCATGGTTCCCACACGAGAACTGGCCATCCAGGTCTTCACTGTTGCTAAGCAACTCGCCCAATATACTCAAATCCAGATAACGCTATCTACAGGTAAATAATTCACTATCTTTCATTATCAGTTTACTACATCCACCTTCTTGTACTTGTAATGAAATTTTATTTCAAAATAACCACTAAGTAGGTAAGGTAATCTCATAAATGCAATTGATGCATATTTATTTTCAGTCAAAGCTTTTTAAATGAAGTCAACATGGCCATTCTAAAACTTTGAATAATAAGTATTCAGGTTTGGAGTTAAACATTTGGGTCTGACCAACAAACTGTTGAATTTAAACAGGGTCTGCTAATCTTTTGAGTTTGATGAAGTTTTGTTAAGGAGGTACAGTCAAATCAGTTGCCTTAGTGACCACCTCTGTATAAAGACCACCTGCTTAAAAAGACCACATTCTCAGGGCCCCAAATCATGAAAAGATCAATTTCAACATAATTTGTCCTTTCATAAAGACCACTTCTCTTTGTTCTTTGGATGGCATAAAGACCACTTCTCTTTGATATGTGATGTGTACATTCTCTTTGTTCTTTGGATGGCCTTTATAGACAGGTTTGACTATGTATGGTATTTGTAGTATGATATGTGATTTGTAAATTTCTCTTGGTTCTTTGGATGGTCTTTATAGACTGGTTTGACTATGTATGGTATTTGTAGTATGATCTGTAATGTGTACATTATTGTGCTACAGGTGGTTTAGACTTAAAGGCCCAGGAAGCTGCATTGAGACTGAATCCTGATGTTGTTATAGCTACTCCTGGACGACTCATTGACCATCTACAGAACTCACCAAACTTTGGTCTCAACAGCATCGAGATTCTCGTCCTAGATGAGGCTGACAGGTAAGTCAATGACACTTTTGTATTGGATAAATCTATTAGTGTACATAGGTATTCTATAACAGAGTATAATAAGCGTAATCTAAAATCCATTGATGATACATTATTGACTTTAATTTTGTTATGTTGATGGAAAAGTTACGTAATTTTCTAGAATGCTGGATGAGTACTTTGCTGAGCAAATGAAGGAGATTATCCGACAATGTTCCCGTACCAGACAAACCATGCTGTTTTCAGCTACAATGACAGAAGAGGTAATTAGCTGATATCAGATCATCAGCATTATCTTTCTATATCTAAAAAAGCAGTAATAAAGAAATAAAGACTACTTATATACCTCATTTTCACTTTATTTTGATTTTGATCTTTTTGAATGAGAGAACTAAACATTTGTTGGTTATAAATAATATACTGCTAATGAAAGATTGACAATGTTTGCATGACTCAAATGAGAGTGTTATTTACTATGATCATGGAAAGTCCTGATGGATGGAACAGACCCTTCGGGTCTCTTGTATTATAATGGATTGTATGCCACCCGAATTATCTTTCTTACAGCCTAGTGTCAATGTACTATGTAACAAAATCTTGGCTCTTTATTTGGAACGTCTCCAACTGGAGATTTTACCTATGGATTATTAAATCTAGTTATTAGAGCTTTCTATATGGACAATGAAACATTCATTTGTTACAAAGCCAATAGAAAAGCTAAATCACAATTGTATTTTCATATTCCAAGATATACATGAAAAATTTCATCAACATATTTTTGGGTGCTTGTTATGCTTAATTTATCTGTTTTGATGGTCAACAGGTAAAAGACTTAGCAGCAGTTTCGCTGAGAAACCCTGTAAAAATCTTTGTGAATGAGAGTACAGATGTAGCCCTGGGCCTTCGTCAGGAATTTGTGAGGATACGTCCAAACCGAGAGGGTGACCGTGAGGCTATTGTATCAGGTAAGTTGTTACTTTACCACAACAAGGTATATAATGTTATGTGTATCATATACTGTACATGTATCATAAAACATTTTTACTCTGTCTCATTTTGTCTTCTCTCATTCTATGACATGCTGCCCCCCTTCTCATACCATTCTGTCCTTTGGGCCGAGGTGGCCAAGTTGTTAAGATGTCCCGACATATTACCACAAGCCCTTCACCTCTGGGATGCGGGTTCGAATCCTATGTGGGGCAGTTGCCAGCTGGTACTGACCGCTGTTCTGTGGTTTTTCTCCGGGTATTCCGGCTTTCCTTCACCAACAAACCTGCCACGTCCTTACATGACCCTGGCTGTTAATAGGACATTAAACTAATAAAACCAAACCAAACCAAACCATTCTGCCCCTAGAACGAATATACGTACCCGGCCTACTATACCTTTCGGCCGGGTACGAATTGGTCCCTATGTGTCGTAGTGGAGCACTGCCTCCGAAAATCACTCGGGCATAGTTTTCTATACTTTTTTGTAGGTTTCCAATTATTTTATGCGTATACATGCATTTACATATTATTTTTGTCCAAAACAAACATAACTACCATTCTTAATATCTACCGTACCGCTCACAAGACGTCAAATTCACAATTTGTGGGCTTACAGTATAAATTCCCTTCAGAAAGACCTACATATGTATTATGTAAAAAATAATGCCTCGATGAGAATTTGATATTTTATGTGGTTCAGTTTTATTGCCTAGTAGGTAAGCGATATCAAACAAGTACAATAAAAATGCAAACAAACGTTTTATAATGGATTGCATAATCATTACTTTGCTCCATTAGCAGTAATAGGCACCAATTGTAGCTCTAAAGACGACACCATTTTCTGTCAAAAAGTCTGTTGAGCAACAATATTGCAGCTATTCTGCCCTGTCCCGTCCTGCTTTGGCATATGGACTGGGGATATTTATGATAAACAGATATATAGCTAAATCTCTATGTTGCAGCACTTGTTAGCAGAACATTTAGAGACCAGTGTATTGTGTTCATACAGACGAAGAAACAGGCACATCGCATGCACATAGTACTGGGCCTGTTAGGCGTGAATGTTGGAGAGTTACATGGCAATCTCTCACAGGCACAGGCAAGTTGACCAGACATTACAGTTGTTAACTCTTAAACATTATATACTTTGAGGATTTGTCAGCATAGTCAGCATATTTTTAGTGGAGATTTTTTACAAGAAAAAAATAAACAATGCATGATAACTTTAAAATAGTTTGGTCATTTAATAATGCAGTTCTTTTAAATTTAAGTAACACATTTTAGTAACTATCAAGTTCTTATTGTGGGGAAATGATTCTTAACTGACAGAGTTTCTTGAAACTTTTGTAACATTTCATTGAGATTGATGCCTAAAATTTTCTGAATGAACATGTCACCATGTCATAGACATTGGTAATTTCAGTGCTACTTTAACCTTTTTGTGAACAGCGATTGGAGACTTTAAAAAAATTCAAACAAGGCCAAGTGGATGTTTTACTAGCTACAGATCTGGCTGCAAGAGGTCTGGACATTCAGGGTGTGAAAACTGTAAGTGTATAGTCTTTGTTGAAATAAATGAGTATAAAGTATCTATTAAATTGTGTAAAGTATATATCAAAAAGTGGATACCAATTTACTTACATATATGTAATTATAAAGCTGTATTATATGTTGGCTCCTCTGCATTTGTATATGAAATAATCCAGTACTTAAGTATCGCTTCGATGTAACTTGCTTAGGGAGAAGGTGTGTATAGCAATTCACATTGTCTTCAACATTTGACAATCAAACATTCTGAAATGAAAAACTGAATAATTTCAACAGTGTCAATCTTTACTAATGTTATTTATGTGCGCATGAATGATTTAATTTTTAAATAAATTTGCGTATAACACTGTACATTATAGATAGTACAGTAGATGAATTAAATCTGTACATTATAGATAGTACAGTAGATTGAATTAACTCTTTACATTATAGATAGTACAGTAGATTGAATTAACACTGTACATTATAGATAGTACAGTAGATTGAATTAACACTGTACTTTATAGATAGTACAGTAGATTGAATTAACTCTGTACATTATAGATAGTACAGTAGACTGAATTAACTCTGTACATTATAGATAGTACAGTAGATTGAATTAACTCTGTACATTATAGATAGTACAGTAGATTGAATTAACTCTGTACATTATAGATAGTACAGTAGATTGAATTAACTCTGTACATTATAGATAGTACAGTAGATTGAATTAACTCTGTACATTATAGATAGTACAGTAGATTGAATTAATGTTTCGTTAATTTGATGCATATATTGGTACATTCAATACAGTAACCATTTTATATAAACTATATATGTAGTGTATAGTGTAATCACAAATCAGCAGTTTATTATCAAATACATGTACCAGAGGCTGTATATACACTATAGTCAGGAAATTAAATTATCACTTTTTATAGACAGCATTTTGTACCCATTGCTTTAAATTACTATGATTTCATCACTATCGTGTTTCTTCATCCTCGTAGGTGATAAATTTTACCATGCCAAACACAACGAAGCATTATGTACACAGGGTGGGAAGAACAGCTCGTGCAGGACGCAAAGGAAGGTATGCTCATATTTGTCACTAAAAGGTTAAAACTTTTAACAAAGACGAAAGATTCTAAATAAGCTGTCAAACACTCTGCGAGAATCGTTTTTGGCAGCTGAAGTCTTTTAAAAACCTTAACTTGTCGGTTAAGATTTCCTTGTCCCACATCAAGCGGATGAAAGATTCTATAGGCTTACAGGTATCTCTACTACTGCATGAAGAAATTTTCATAAAAGTAGCATATTTTTTGCAAGAGTTCGATTAAAACAGACATATGAAACAAAGAGGTAATTTAATTTGTATTTGTTCTCTCTGGACAGATCTGTGACGTTAGTCGGTGAACAGGAGAGGAAAGTACTCAAGGATATTGTGAAACAGGCCAAAGCACCACTCAAAACCCGCATAGTACCTCAAGGTAATCTCTAGTGGACGAAAAAGCGTATATCTAAGGTCAAAAATCACTGATTAAAATTACTCCAGTCAGATACCTTGTCATGGAAAAGTATACCTGTATATTGAGACAAGGGTGTTTTTACCAATGTCAGCTATACATTAGATGGTGCTAACCCTTTTGAGAAAAAAGCAAAATCAAAACAAAAATTCTTAGATGAAATGATAGTACCAATATGCTGTTTTATTAAATATGCATTTATTACAAGAGATTTACATATTTCAAATTTAGAACTAAATGGTCTAATCATATACTGTAAACCAACTTTTATTCGCGGCTACTAAATTTCACGAATTCCCCTTCAAAACAAGTTCGCAGATATTAACTTTCGCGGATCAGACCATCGTTCTACTTTCATAACTTTTTCTGACATAATAAAGTATTTATAAGGTATTAAAGATCTGTTTTTAGCTCACCTGGCCCGAAGGGCCGGTGAGCTTATGTCATGGCGCGTCGTCCGTCGTCCGTCCGTCCGTCAACATTTTCTTTAAATCGCTACTAGTCATAGAGTTCTGAATGGAATGTAACCAAATTTGGCCACAAACATCCTTGGGGGAAGGGGAACAGAACTTGTATAAAATTTTGGCTCTGACCCCCCGGGGGCAGGAGGGGCGGGGCCCAATAGGGAAAATAGAGGTAAATCCTTTAAATCGCTACATGTCCTAGAGTTCTGCATGGATTGTAACCAAAATTAGCCACAAACATCCTTGGGGGAAGGGGAACAGAACTTGTATAAATTTTGGCTCTGATCCCCCAGGGGCAGGAGGGACGGGGCCCAAAAAGGGAAATAGAGGTAAATCCTTTATATCGCTACTTGTCATAGAGTTCTGAATGGAATGTAACCAAATTTGGCCACAAACATCCTTGGGGGAAGGGGAACAGAACTTGTATAAATTTTGGCTCTGATCCCCCAGGGGCAGGAGGGGCGGGGCCTAATAGGGGAAATAGGGGTAAATCCTATAAATCGCTACTTGTCCTAGAGTTCTGGATGGATTGTAACCAAATTTGGCCACAAATATCTTTGGGGGAGGGGGAACAGAACTTGTATAAGTTTTGGCTCTGACACCCCGGGGGCAGGACGGGTGGGGCCCAATAGGGGAAATAGAGGTAAATCCTATAAATCGCTACTTGTCCTAGAGTTTTGCTTGGATTGTGACCAAATTTGGCCATAAACATCCTTGGGGGAAGGGAAACAGAACTTGTATAAGTTTTGGCTCTGACCCCCTGGGGCCAGGAGGGGTGAGGCCCAATAGGGGATTAGAGGTTGATATTAAAATTCCTTCAGAAAAGAAACAATGAACCTGTATTCAGATCTAGAACATTACTTGGCATTACAAACCAGGTGAGCGATACAGGCCCTCTGGGCCTCTTGTTTTGTACGAAACAGACTACCAGTGTACTTCCATTTGTATAAAGTACATGTATCTCATTCGTAATAGGCCTAAGTGTTAATCCCTATACAAACACACAGTACGAGAGAATAGAATTCACGATCGCACACAAAAAACCAATGGAATCTGCCAGTATTGACGACGATCAGTATGCCTTGAGTTGTCTTTGGGTAAACATGTCGGTATAGTGTAGTTAAAACAAAACAAAATAACATCTACTACATGTAGCTGAAAAAGATACCATTACTCAAAATTCTGAGACTGAGATGAAAAAACTCCGGAACTGAAGTGACTCCTATTGTCCCCTTAACGAAACGAAAAGAATGCACCGATAATGATTTCCCCCTGGCATGTCATGGCGGCCTACTCAAAAACCGTCTTATGGGGATGGTAGTGTTATGGGATTAGTTTTATTGAACTATGAATTGTTTATTTAGTTTGAGCATAGATAGTTTATTTCTGAACAAATGGGCTCATCTTAACAAAGCATTTTTGAACTATTCAGCCATACAAATGTTACAATAATAGTTCGCGGAGATGAACGTTCACGATTTTTAGTAGATCGCGAAATTCGCGAAAGTAAATCGCGCGCGAATAAAAGTTGGTTTACAGTACTCATCCTGTACTTCTAGTGTCAGATAGTGTTACTTTTGTGTATTGGCTGAATTTATCCTTCACAATTTATGAAGGTTATCAGTATATATATCCTCTATTTTACTCCAACTAATTAACTAATGATTTGGTTTGTTTAGTTTTACGTCCTATTAACAGCCAGGGTCATGTAAGGACGTGCCAGGTTTGTTGGTGGAGGAAAGCCGGAGTACCCGGAGAAAAACCACCGGCCAGCGGTCAGTACCTGGCAACTGCCCCACATGGGATTCGAACCCGCATCCCAGAGGTGGAGGGCTTGTGGTAATATGTCGGGACATCTTAACCACTCGGCCACCGCGGCCCCAAACTAATGATTGGAACAAAGACTCAATTAAGATTGATGAATCAAGTTTTAAACAAAGGATTATTTTTGATGAAACTATTTCATGCCTAATGGTTTCCAAGTCAAATCTATGTCAATCTTATTTTTTGTAGAGGTGATCACAAAGTATCGAGACAGAATTGGTCGTCTAGAGAAGGAGGTAGCTCAGATTGAGGTACAGGAGAAGGAAGAACGCGAACTCCGTGCCACAGAGAATCATATGAACAAAGCACAGAACCTTCTCAATAAAGAGGGGGAGGCAGCTCCTAAAAGGGGCTGGTTCCAGACCCACAAGGATCGCATGGAAGAGAAAGGTAGGTTGATCCAGCTTCAGAGTCTGGGAAATAAATACTAAGTTTTAAATACATACTGTGTGCTGATATATATATTTCATGCATTGTATACCTAAGACAATTTTCATGACTTTAACATGTTAAAAGTTACTGTTTTTTCCTTACAGAAACATTACGACTTGGAAAATTTTCTGGAGGTAAAACTGATAAAAAGCTGGCAAAGAAAAAGAAGACTGTAAGTATTATAAAATTTTTATTGTATTCGACCTAATAAACATTCAGGTCGCTAAACAAATTGAAACAGAAATGGGGGCTCTTCATCGAAGAAAATTTGGACTAGCCTTTAATAGAGTGATTACACAAAGTAAGCTATAAAACATTTTGCAAAAAAAAAAATCAATAAAGAAACGCACAATTTTCATATTTTATGTCTGAATATAATTCGAAGTAAGTGATATTGAGGCCTGAAAAAGGGGGAGGGGCACTTATAGAGATGAGAGTGCTTATTGGGTTGAATAAAGTATTTACAATCATGCTGTGTCTTAAAAGTTATGGTAGTATAAGTTGTGTCATCTATGAAATAAGGTTTGTCAGTTGACCAGTTACAGCTACCGAGTAACTCTGAATGTCTTTTTCCATTTTATGTTTTGTGCCAGAAACTTTGCACTTATTGCATTTTTTGCAAATCTTTGATAGAGTTATATTGTTGTGAATGCACAAACTCGTCATTACTATAACTTTTCAAAATCAATTTGGCCGAAAAGAAGTATGTTTATAGTATTTATTGAAGTTTTACTGACTTGGAGAAAGATTTCATAATATTTATTAGGGTTAGGAAATAAAAAGTTTTTAAAACATACTGCTTATGGTTTTGGTTTATAAGCATTCATTACTGATGGTGATACTTAGTTGTCATGGTTTAAACAGTTTCTTTTTTCAACAGTTAAAGATTTACAAATAATATAAATTCTGTATCTTCATTATTTTGCTGACTTGCTTTGACATTATTTACTCCACAGTCAGAGGACCGAGTGCAGCATGAAATTTCTAAGTCACAGCTTTACTCTATGAAGAAAGCGTACAGACCACAGAAACTGAGGGCTTATGTGGATGATGACCACAAACCTGGTAAGGGTCACCATAGACAGGGCCTCTTATTTATCCCCATTCTTATATATGTAGGAACATTCCATAGTTGTTTTGCTTTAATCTTTTACTCTGCGCTTTTGAGTGTTACTCTAAAGAATATGTAATTGTGTTGCTATGTGTTCTATATACAAGAGATGTGAACTAATGCAGTGTTCTTCCTCTAACAATAGTGAGTGAATAGTTGATCCTCTTTGGCAAAACAATTATCACTCTTGTTATGCAAATTTCTAAAACTTATCAGGAAGAATTTTCCTGTTTGATATTGTTGTTGAAGGAAGTTATGAAAAGAATTATTATATATTACTCATGTATCTATGATAATGAACATAATTTGAAGACTGTTCCATTGTTTCTCACCAGTAACACAACACAAGAAGCAGAAGAATAAGGGCCAGAAAAGAAAGTCAGCCTTTGATAAAGAGCTCACAGATACTGGGAAATCTGCTGTCAAAAAGTTCAGGGCTGGGTAAGTAACACAGTTACCTCCTTTTGAAATTCATCATTTGAAAGTGTTCTTTACAATATACCATTACATTGCTGTCAAGATATTTAATTGCCATTATATAAATATGTTATTAAAAGTTATCAAATAAATTGTCTTTTTTTATTTTTCAGTCCCTCATACAAAGAAAGGAAGGAAATGGGCATGAAAGGAAAACCAGCTGGCAATAGGAAAAATAATTTTAGTAAAAAGTAAGTTATGATTAAAAATGTGGTAAAATGATATCTCTACCTAAGTTTTAAGACTTGCAGTAATAGATAATCTAGAACTGTTCTTCTTGCACCAAATTAAGATGTCAAGGTTATTTGTTAAAATGTTTTTCAAACTCAGAAACTTGACATGAATAATATTTTGTATGTTCTGCCTTTGATATTTTTGGTGTATTAGAGTCCATCAGTTGTACTGGTACCATACTACAGTAAAACATGGTTATTATGAATATGCTCCCAACAACAAATTCATGGTTATTTAGGGTGTATCATTCCCTGTAAAGTTTCTTATAAGTTGTTTGCAATATGTATAACTGTGTTTACCATATTTCATAGCAGACCCTATCTACAAATAAGACCATCCCCACCAATTATTAATTATTTTTAAATTCAGGGAGATTGTCTGCAAATAAGACCCCACCTAATATCCCTGTTTACTGAAGGCTTGATTTGATGAGTGGAATAAATAAAAGAACTATACTTGTAACAATGTAAATGCTTTGGTCCTCAGAAATTCTTTTTTTAACCAGGTTTTACTGTAACTCACAATCGTTTACTATCAAACATTCCTAGAACACATCACTTACTTATTATCTCCAAATGTTTTACGTCAAAGCTTGGTTCTTTTCTGTTGCAGGAAGAAGAGATAATGATGACAGCTGGTGTGTATTAATTTCATTGTGATATCAGTTATTCATCATGCCATTAATAAATTTGAACTATTTATAGTCTTTTTTGTTTTGTTTAGTATGCGCCATTAGTAGCCCGAGATACTCTGACCCTTACACCAGACTTGGACATTATGACAGATAGATGTCTGGTTTAGGGCCAGAGCGCAGTAGTACTCGAAAACCTTGAATAAGCTGACACCGTTTGGTATCGGGCCAGGTACTCTCCGATTCAGACTGACCACCGAGAAGCACCACTAACCTTAGTCTATACAACAAATGAATATCATATCTACCCAAATATAGCAATCCGTCGAGATTAAAGATGATTTGCATACTACGAGAAAATGGCGACGACGACGAGGGAAATTTAAAGTTGCGGAAAAGAAACTACTGTGTTGACACGTGCATGCGTGATGAAACGGGTGGCTATGAGTTGATAAATTATTCATGTGTTGAAAAGACCAAGGTAAGTGGCGATTCTCGGTGGTAATATTTTGTAAGTTGTCTGAATCGGAGAGTACCTGGCCCGATACCTAACGGTGTCGGCTAATTCCAGGTGTTCGAGTACTACTGCGCTCTGGCCCTAAACCAGACATCTATCTAGATCTGTCATAATGTCTAAGTCTGGTGTCAGGGCCAGAGTTTCTCGGGCTAGTGCCATTAGATACAGAGATTGTATGATGTGTTATATGTAAATCACTTGTAGCAAGGTATATAATACAATATATAGAAGCTCTATATTCTATGAGTTAGAGTGCTAATTAAATGTAAAATGTGAATTCTTTATGCAAAGATTTTTTTTCAAAACTTAACTCAATTACCTCCAATTGGGTTATCATTGTTGTAACTCGGCTAAGGATTGTGCTGACAGGTGGCGCATCGTCCATCATCACAACGTGGTGATTAGATAAGCATCTGTTTTGCCTGCGAGTAAACAAAATGTTTATACTCCAAGTTTCAAATTTTTAAGTTCTTTGCGTTCCTTTTCTGATAGATGGAACGGTCTTGTCCACAGTTCGCGAAATGCACATCTGAGTTCCGTAACTTAACACCCAGTCTAAACCTACATCTTGTGTCTAATTTTCATATATCAGCTGTCACTTTCACTTTGTGATGGTACAGAGGCACATAGTAGCAATAGGTTTGAGAAGTCTTGCTCTCTTCTCTTCTACATATTTCTTAAGCATATTACATTGACATAATTTGAGTTTTCTTGCGCCTCCTGGAAATGTAGTTAACAGACCTTTTCTAAACAACATTAGGTCCAAAATCATCTAGCTTGCAAAGGTCTGACCCGGTATTGGTAATAGAGCAAAAATTTTTGTCCCTGGAACGGGCATCTTTTCATACCCTGTTTTAATTTTGCGTTTGAGTAACGGCCAAAATTTTCTTTTGCCAGTTCACAGCGCTTGTCACCATTTGCTTAAAGTTAGACCATACTCTAAAGAGATTCAACTTTAGAATCTTCGTCCTAATTTTTGTCTTTCAAATTTTTCAAAGGGCACCAGGTACAGTTTGTCAAACACTAGTTTCAAAAGGGACTGAAGCCAAGAGATCTTGTACAGTTTCTCTAACGCCAAACAACAAAATGTGTATACCTTCGTTCCCATTTCTTTTGTTTTCAAAACAATAAGATTTCATCATATTCCTTCAATGTCTGATGAAAACGTTCGCACCCCTGTCTGGATGATAAGCATTAGACTTATTACTGATTGTTATGGAGCTGGTACATGACTTGTGGAAAAATCCAGACATGAAATTCGAACTTGGTCCGATTGGACAGCTATGCCTTGACTATATTAGGGGACTTTAATATTCCTGAGTGGACTGGATGTGTGGAAGCAATATATGACCCTCGGGTAGTAACAAACCGGACTTTCTCCGCCTCTTCCTCACTCAAAGCCCGTTTAAACGAGTAAGGAGATTTCAGGATCTTTTTCCTGATCTAAGACAAAGTATCATGTCAGACAAAGAAAGTACCTTGTTAGGAACAAACTCTATCACTATCAAAGTCTAAAGGATTGCTCAAAAGATCACACTTTCTCCCGACATTACTCTATTATCATGAGCCATGAAAGTGTCACCCTAACCTGGACTATACTGATCCTCAACTAACTGCACTATCAGAAACTTCTTATCATTGAACGAGTTACAGCACAAAAGAAGGGAAAAATATATCATCTCTGTTTTATCAGGGATACTGGACACCTAGGGACTTTACCCTAACTTTCTCTCAGCCATAGTCATTGCATTAAAATGATCGACACGCCCTCTATCTCGGAAGTTCCGGTCAACACCAATGGTGACAGGCCCAGTAACCAAAGTTGACTTTTAATAAACACAATGGAGAGAGGCACATTAACAAAACTAACTTACACCTTGAAGCAAAAACACTACTACCAGATGAGGTCTCCTCAGACAAGGCACTACGCCATCTATATCAAAGAATGAGAAAGCCCCAGTATCGCGCAATATCTTCACGGTTTCAAGTTGGTAAAATCATTGTAAGTGAAAACAAAACCTTATGAAATGAAGGGGACGAGTACTTTCCAAGACACTATCAGACTTGAGCTCTTAATCTCAACAGACGAATCTTCCACAATAATCACTAGTTTTCTGACTAGGCTTTGACATAAGCTAAACACAAGAAGAGAACTGAACGCCTTTGCTCTTCAGCTGGAGAGGAATAACATTCAGACATAACATGCACCCTACCTTTCTTGCAGTAATTAACTATCATCTGTTTTAGAAGCAGGACTTTGTTTTATCACCTTATTTAGGGGGGGGGGGGGGTTTTTTGTCGTTGGAAGGGCCACTAAGGTTGGGTTCCTAGGGCTGTACCAAAATTTACTAGTAACTGTGGTACTGTTTTTGTCTTGATGGTTTTTACAAATGAGCCTTTGTTGGGTGAGAGGGGTATTCATCAGCCATTTGTTGCTGCTTCATAAGTGTGTTTTTATGTTTGAGTGGACACAACGTTTATACTCCTCTATCAACATTAATGGCCTCAATTTACCGTAATCCTCATCAATTTCTTTAGGAATCACACCATCCTATTAAAAATTATTGTTTATTCCTTTTCTTATGGCAAATTCTACATGACGTTTGTTCATCTATCTTTCTCGAGTTTCGAAATTTCTAGGCAGGGTAAGCCTCAGGGAACTAATATAGCTTTCAAAAATAGCTTCTTGACTACTTGGTAATTTGAATAATCATCTAACAGATAAAGATGAATAAATGTCTATAGCTTTACCAATCATAGGACACTCTGAAGAAGCATTGTAAGATTATCTTCAGGCATTTCATACTTATCAGCTATTTTTTCTCCAAAATGTAGAAAATAAATTTCTTTCTCTTGAAAAGGAGGAACTAACAATAATATTTCTACTGACATCAAACCTCTGTTTCCTTGTAAACCCCTAAAAGTTGGATTACTTGAACCGTCTTGGAAAGCTAGCTCTAATTCTTTAATTCTAAGTTCTGTTTCTGCTGATTTTTCTGCTCTCTCTAGTTCTAACATCTGATCATCTATGTCTGACAATGGAAAGAGGGATTCTTAATTCTGCTTTTCAAACTTTTACTACATACTGTATATGAAATTTCAGACAAATCGCTTCGGTACTTTCTGAGAAATAGTGGTAACAAACTTCAACTATCAAAACACAAGATGGCGTCCCGTCGGCCATCTTGGTCACCATTCGTTTCCAAAATGCAGTATGCAAACTAAGGTCCTAGGGGAACCTGGAAATGAAATTTGAGACAGATCCATTCAGCACTTTCTTAGAAATAGTGATAACAAACTTCAATTATCGAAATTTTAGATGGCGGTCTTTAGACCATCTTGTTGACCGATTGATCCCAAAATGCAATTATGCACAACTATGGCCCTAGGGAAACCTACAAATGAAATTTGAGAATGATCCCTTCAGTACTTTCTGAGAAATAGCGATAACAAACTTTAACTATCAAAATCCAAGATGGCAGCCATCTTGTTAACCGATTCGGTATCTTGTTAACCGATTGGTCCGAAAATGCAACATGCACAACTAGGGCCCTAGCTAGGGAAACCCGCATATGAAATTTGAGAACAATTCCTTCAGTTTCTTTCTGAAAAATAGCAATAACAAGAATTGTTAACGGACGAAAGGAAAGGACGGACCATGGACGAAAAGTGATTAATATGATGATGGTGGGCTAAAAAATTATAACTGGCTTACAAAGTACAACTGAGCTGAACCTGACCAAATGTTATCACTTTTTATGCCACTTTGAAATCCAAGATGGCTGCCACTGTCACCATCTTGAAGCACCATATAATCAATTTTGAAAGAAAGAAAATCTGCAGTTCCACTATATAGAGTCGGCTAAAAATTATAACGTGCTTTGCGAAGTCAAGTGACTATAAGCCCATTGCGCCTCTTGTTGGTAGCGCTGCACATCACATAACAATAAGAGTTAACTCCCTTCCAACATTGCTGGATTTTAACAACATGTTATGTTTCTACAATAAACTATTTCAAATCGTTATTTGAACTAATATATAAGTGTAAACCTTATCAAGAGATTGAGACTGTCCTTCAGAAAGAGCGAGATAGGTTGCATTATGTCTTTGATGTGTTTGATAGACGAGATATCAATTATGCATTTGCAGTTATGTAAATAGACGTTTGTATACGTCCCCCCCTCCACCCTATCCAACAGTATGTGTAAGTAAAAGCTAGACAAATACTCTAAACAAAGGATATGACATCAAACATACGGTGAATTGATTTGACATTGTGTTGTTGATAGTCAACATGGACATCTGAGAAAGGAAAACAAACAATGTTACTATCGGAAGATCAATATTTAAGTGCAGACTTTATAGAGTGTTTACACCCAAGTATAACATACATAACATCTCTATATTCCGTTTTATCTCCTGTACGTTTCCATGCTGTGTCAGTCTCGGTGACGTCAACAACTTGATGATAAAGGGACGATAAATCAGATGAGTAATGAACACGAAACCTTCATATTAATGAGGACTTATAAATAATACCTGTTTTAAAAGTGTACCATGAATTTACAGATTTCAGAGAATTCAGATTTCAAGAAACGATAAGTAAAATCAAACATATACATATATATTCAATAGGGCGATATGTCTTTATAAGTTGTCTTGACCTTTTAGAATTCAGTGAAAGCAATAGATTAAAGTTTTATGTGCCGTAATTTTCAAGAAGATTTTTTATATTATATTTACCACAACCAAACGTTATTCACATTTTGAAATTCACAATACATATAGGTTTTGATTTTACAAAGACAACCAAGGACTCAAAATGAATTTTGACACTACAACCTATTGCCAAAGATTTAGTGAATGTCTATTGTGGATTAAAGCGAGACTACGAACGGTCAAAGCGAGAAGTTCATGCACAATTTTACAGTATCATCAGTATTGGAAAGTAAATTCGTCTTATAAATATATATACAAAGAACATCAGACGTAAAGTATTTTACCTTGTGTAAAGACGGTATTGTTACTAATGTTTATCAAGTATACTTGTTTGTCGTCAGCTTTACATGATATATACAGGTTATTGGTTTCTGAAGAGAAAAAAACAGCATGTCAAAATTTACCATTTATGACACGTATAATCTAATAACTTGAAAAAAAAATGTATACATGTATCACGTTTAATTGTTTAAAAGTGTTAGACTTATAACACCTCCTTCACTATCTCCTCTGAATGTCTGCAACATATATATTAACCTTTGCCTTTTGGGTTCAGTTCCACCATCAAGGGTTTCGGAATGAAATCTATTGAAGCAAGATCTAGAATCATTGAAAAACAAGGACATCAACACTTGAAAGAAAATGCATGGACTGTCTACGTTCATAAATGTTTGTTTCTTTTTCATATACGGAAATGTTGGTTAAGTCAGTGATCGCATTACTGTAAACGTACATATTTTAGTAGCAGTATTATTTTAGCGCTTTTTATACGATACATTTATCGCTGAACATTATTGTGCTATTTGCATTTTCCATAAGACGCAAAAGTATGTACACGTGTGCTATTTGCATTTTCCATAAGACGCAAAAGTATGTACACGTGTGCCACGAATATGCAAATCCAGATTTGTATTTCTGTCGAGGGATTTTTAAGGTGACACCCGAATATAAGCAGTTTTAAATTTCCTCGTGGTGGTCAATCTTTGTATCAAAATTAGCATCGAATGACTAAGACCGTCTTGAATCATAAGTCCAAGATTAAGTATATAATTAGCAGTAAGCAACAGTTTGACCTTACCTGACACATGATCGTTTATATATGATATTCTCTATTACTCTTAAAAAATGCCGACGGATTAACTACAGAAAGAATAATTCGAATTAGTGTAAAATCTTTTCTTAGCCGATTAACAACTGACGTAATACTAACACAGGTGTTGTAGGTCAATCGCCCGGCTCCAACCAATCTAGGTGCTATAGTACTTACTAATAACTTACATCTATGTATGACATGTACAACAAAAACGGCTAAAATGTATATACATTGTGCTATGTCATGAAATTTTATATTAAAAGGAATCAGTAGTAGTCACTTGTATGATATTATAAAAAGTCGTGCCTTTCAAATCGGTTTAAATGCTTTTATCGATTGTGTAAGAAAGGATGGTTTCACCATAACATACATATGAGAGTGGCAGAACGAGAGTGTCCTGTCTAACTCCAAACATGATATGTTCGAGTATGGTTCAAGGAAGATGCCTTGTCTAACTCCAAACATTATATATGAGATACAAAATTTATGTAATGTGTTGTGTGTCTGCATTTTTTTTTTTTTTTTTTTGCGGGGGGGGGGGGGGGGGGGGGGGCTGGTATAATCATGTTGTATCCTTACAGTGCTATCCCACTGAAGAATGTCATCAGAGACACAACACACAACACCACATGTACACCTGGTCACGACGGTCAAACCAGTCGTCCCACTCCCGTTCTGCTGCCAAGCAGCAGCAAAAACTACAACTTTTATAGACTATAGTGTGTCTCGTCCAAGGAACAGAACACGGCCTTTCTTACATGGGCGAGCACAAATCGTCAGGCGATGTCAAGGGAGACTTTAGGAAGAAGAAAGAAATTAGGAAGAGAAAGGATGACATCCCATATCAAATAATAATTAAATTATAATAAAATGCATATGATTCAATGAGGGTCTAACTCCAAACTTATTTACTAAATAACGTACATGGCGCAATGAGGACGCCCTGTCTAACTGTAAAATATTATTCATAACAGTATGTTCCGGCCAATGTCTGACTTTTAACCTAGTGAGATGATAATAATATTCTATGTCCATATATTGATGGCCTGTTGAAATAGTACAGTATATTATAGATAAACAGCATTCAGTATGGTTACGGCAGTGGTTTGTACATGTACATATATCCTTTTGAACGGTTTTGTCCCGGAGGAAGAAAACGAATGCTCTTGCAGTGTAACAATAAGATATTGTGTGCAGTTTGACATCATTTTCATTTGAAACAGCTTTGCGTTGCATTGCTCATCGTTTGCCGAATTTATAATTAGTGTTTGTTATTTCGAGGCACCATAGTATGCAAGCTGGGTAGAATTTGTGATACATATTAAATATATAGATTATTTTCCATGTAATGTTGTATGATATATTCATCGATGAAATGTCATTGTAGTTTACTTAGCACTTTCGGTAAACGCTTTTAATGTGTGTTTTTTTCACAATACCTACATTTCTAAGTTCCATTATTGAATCTGCTAAGTGTTTAAAGAGTCTAGCATATGTCAACCGTTTAAAGTACTTGAGAAAATACCATAGAAGAAAATCGAATTTACGAATAGCATTTAAGTATCGAAATGTCAGACTAGTGTAACTTTCAGACAAGCGTAAGTGAGAGTATAGGAAATCGATCACTGACTTCTAATATCTGCAGAGGCGTTCGTGTGGAAATGACATGATCTTCTAGAAGTGAATTTTGTGGGGAAAGTAAAGAGACTTTAATACGAGTCGACATTTCCATGAATATACAAATAATGTTTTACCACAACATATATCTACCTATTAAAATGTCATATATTCTAAACCTAAAAGTGATATAGGACAATATTGAATAGTAATAAATCCATAATTGTGGAAAATATTACGGATATTATTATAAATAATAAAATATAGTTGATGCAGACTGTTAATGATAATTCTCGGGGGTTCTATGTTCTAAGAAGAGTTTGATTTTAGAGTGATCTGTATTACTGTATAATATAGATATTTTGATAGCGTAAGATAACTTATCTACCTGAATTTTTTTTTAACATAATGTTAACGATTGAGATGAAAATATTGAGAGTCAACAGATTTGACAAAAACCTCTGCGATTCGGCAATATCGGATGATCCCGTAAAAAAAGGGACGAGGGGTGGTAAATTAGTTTATTTTAGAGACTCATTTAGGAGACATAGGCGTATTTTTATTGGATTTTTTGTCTTCCATGTTCAGCTGTCGAAATGTTACTCACAGAAATAATACAGACTGATTTAGACCAGAAGTAACGGTCAAACATCAAGTGATTACAGTTATAAAAACTATCTCGTTTCATACTTTGTTAAGGTAAATACGCTTTGTCTGGTAAACATTTAATCAACATGTACGTTTGTATAGAATAAAGAAACAACCCTTATTAATCAGATCGATGTGCAAACGTACAAAGGTAAATAAACTAGATAAATAACACGCGATTGTGTTTTCTGAAACAATATCCAGGACCCGGATCATCGCCTTTGATTGTTTTTCGCTTTGAATCTGACAAATTAGCATGATTTAGATTTTTTTTTAATGTTTATCCATAACTTCAACACGCGTTTGCTGTGTAGCCATTTAATGTTTGTTTTAAATCACTGAATACTAATTGAAGGATATTGTAGATTCCACGTAGCTGATCGACAGATATTTGTTTCAATTTAAAAATGGCTGCAATTTAACACCGACAAGAGAAAAACTGACAAACTGAGCCGGATCTGCCTGTTGTTCTGCTATCAATGAGGTGTCAATGTTTGATCTGCCACATCTATTTATATCTTGTAATTGTAAAGACAAAATTAATTTAATTTAGGGTGTTTTCTTTATTAATTATATGAAAATATAAAAAGTCAACATCGTATTGCGTCACGTCTACGCTGATATATACTCAATATCAACGATATTAAAAAAGGAGTATTTAGATGGGTTACCTCAACATAATTGGGAAATCATGAAATTGACAGATGTGATGTTTGTTAGATATGGGAGCTAAACGTACTAAAATCAGCATTATTACGGTGGCGATCTTGTTATAGCTCGGTTAATCCAACGACTCTAAGTATACTACAGATATAAAACATCTGACATTTAATGACGATGTAGAATGTACGTCATTATCACACCATGTAGACAAATCTACAGTTTATAAGCATATTATGTTACAAAGATCACGTTTATCATTATTTACAACCTATTTTGTGTGCAAACATCGAACTCACAATCTGAAAAAAATGCTTTGAATTTGTTTTGATGAACGATTTAACTTTTGAAACAACCATGATGCAGTAAAATTGATATCGCTCTCAAAACGTCCATTTTGAACACTTAAGTTAAAAAAGACTATCCGTATATATCTGTGACATGTACATTTGTTTCTGTCCAATTAATAAAATTGTTTTTGTTTAATAGCTATGTTCTAACATCATGCTCTAAAAGTAATTTTCGTTGGTATACAGCCAGCCATTAAATCATCATGATTCTTAATTTTCGTCTAGGGAATATCACCTGAAACTCCCTATACATCACGATTTATAAGCGTTTTAAAATTTTACCGGTTTTGTGTTTTAACATCTTTGTACAGGTATATTGTGTGGAATTGCATATCATAGTGATATTTATGATCCACAAGGCTTCCAGGTTAAAATTGAAAGAATCTCTTATCATCTTACAACGATTTTTTTTTTTGGGGGGGGGGGGGGGGGGGGGGGTGGGGGGAGGGGGGGGGGGAGCAACGAGCTTCAACACGACAAACTCAATATTTGTAAACGACGAGTGTGTTTGCATTCAAATAAGAGTGGTCTGGTGCATTATTTAAATATCAGACGATGTTTGGTGATTGTGTTGGTGACGACCTTGGGGCCAAATCTAGTTTTTACTGGTCATAACTTCCAGATTCAGATCGGACAAACATATTCAATCTGTCTATTTGTTTGGATTAGTAATTTAAAACATGTAACTTAGACTGTCTGACAATGACAAAAACAGTTCGAAATAATCCACCCTTCTTCGATCTACCCAAAAATAGTCGATAATTTTTTTAAATATTTTTCATTTGGTAAACTTGGTGATTTTTTTCCCGTTTGACCAGGAAGTGAAAGTGGTTGGATCAATTGTGTACAGTCTACTATAATTCCATCCACTTACAATCGAATATTTGGATGAATGGTTACTGTTTTCATCTTTTAAATTTTGTCGGAACCTGTCAACTTTTCACCTTAAGTATTTAACATGATATATATATACATTACAGAAAGAAGGAGATCCCATAATTTTCTGAATGTTATTATAGTGTATCATATATATATATATTTTTTTTTCAAATATTATTATTATTTATCTAATTATGTTAATTAATCCAACTTTATACGTTTATAATAAATTTCTAACAACGAGAATAAAAGCCTTTGTAAACGACCAGACTTTTCAACAGATATACTAAAACAGGGTCGGTTACAAAGCTTTACCATAATCCGCGCAGAACAACAGAGGTTGATTTTCTTAGCAGACTGCGATAACAGGAATTGTTTGCCTAAATCTTTGTTGGGCGCGCTGATAAACCTGGTGTTATGTAGCGAACTAGGTCAGACAAACAAAATAAAATTAGCACTATATTTAAAGTTATAAAACACCTCAAAACGAATCTCAATTATGTATCGCTGGCTAGTGTTCTATGCACTGCACTTAGTGGTTCTGAGAGTAATATTTGTTTACAATCATATTACAGGGGAATAGAAATAATGTTTACACATTTTTTCCACAAGTGAGCTCCTGTTAGTCGTTATAACAACTTCTGACGTTATTCACAGGGGATTGATCGATCCGTGCGATGATATGTAAATTAGCACTGTGTAACGGTACTTTGTGTATTAGACGGAGCTACAATACACACGCACGAAACCCTGTGGTTTTGATCTAGGGATCACGTGTATTAGGATTGGCCTTCTCACGATCTTTCTATGGGATAACTGTATTAATGCGCAGTTTATTAAAGATTATCCTTATTTGATCATTTTATCATGAATTACTTCAATCACATACTAGAATTTAACATGGATATTCCATAACTTAAATCAAATTCCAACTACAAGAGATACACATTGAGTGAACAGTGCTTTATCAACGGACTATTTTCTTCCGCGGAAATCATGTAATTAACAAGTGCCCGTCGTCCATGTTGTTCTTCGACACCAATCGGATTCATGAGTGGATTCTAAATACGATCGGATTTGTGTATTCCCTCCGCGATTGTAACCTCGACCCCCTTCCGGACATCAGAGGGGATGACACCATGTAGAAGGAAGTGTTTTTCGTTTTATTTCAAATGGGCTGTAATGTAAGTAAGACGGTGCCTGATGACCCCACGGCAACTCGGGTCGTTGTCCAGGTTTTTGAGCAAAATGAGCGAAATAAGGAAAACAGTCGTCAGAATCCACACCAAAAACATGCCCGTAACAACAGGGACCAACCGAGGGACCCCCGGGCTTCGGGGCCCCCGGCAGACGGGCAGAGGTCGAACCGAAAGGTGAAAAAATACAGAGATAAGTTCGATGCTAGAGTGACAGCTAAGTATGACATAAAAGCATTGATAGGAAGGGGGAACTTCTCTAAAGTGGTCAGGGTGGAACATAGGGTTACAAGACAACCCTATGCCATCAAAATGATAGATCGGGTACAAGGGAAAGAAGTTTTCGAAGCAGAGGTCGCGGTCTTGCGCCGTGTTAAACATTCACATATAATTCAACTTATAGAAGTATTTGAGACGAAGGATAAAGTGTACATGGTTATGGAACTCGCTACAGGTGGTGAACTTTTTGACAGGATCATTGCGAAAGGGTCATTCACGGAAAGGGATGCTACTCATGTGTTGAATATGGTTTTGGACGGTGTGAAATACCTGCATGGTTTAGGTATAACACATCGGGATCTCAAACCTGAAAATTTGTTGTACTATCATCCGGGTCATGATTCAAAAATCATGATCACTGACTTTGGATTAAGTGCTACAAAGAAAGGGCCGGATAATTTTATGAGAACTACATGTGGTACCCCAGAATATATAGCTCCAGAAATCATAGCTCGAAAACCCTATACATGCCAGGTGGACATGTGGGCAGTAGGGGTCATAACCTATATTCTGCTCAGTGGAACTATGCCTTTTGATGATGAGAACAAAACACGACTTTATCGACTTATCCTGAAGGCTAAATACAGTTATGCTGGAGAGGTGGGTTCAAAATTGATGAGAAAATTACATATGTGTCAATGTTACATGTTTGTATTTTTCAGGATGGGGATCTGGAGTGCAATGCAGAGATCATGATTGGAAGCTTGACTGGTGTTCCCCACAATATCTGTTGATATGAGTCCGACCGTAAAGATTTTGGAAAAATGAAATTATTTTGTCAAAATCGTGTATTAATTGAAAACGTCACTCATTGGTTTCTTGCCCTTGAAATGAATTGCAAGATATGAGCTTGATTTGGTGTAAATTGCGCCTAGCTTAAACTTTAAGCAAAAAGCAGGATCTCTTTCACAGAATCAATATGCTTAAAAAGACTATGGGGACTGTATAATTGCAACCCCTTCAATTTTAGTATTATTTGGCCCCAAGTACCATTTAAATATGAAAGTGCAAAGTATATGTCAAAAATGGTAAATTGATAATCTACTTTCATTTCACCTTTACCTAATTAGCTTAAAACAAAGATCCGTTATAGTTTATATTTAAGGAAACAGGTTGATTTAGAAATGTTTGCAATATGTTAGAGGTGTCTAAAAGTTGTTTTATATTATTTTTACTTTTTGAAATAAGAAGTAGAGACTTAAAGGAGATTATATCAATTTAAAAGAAGGAAGGTTGTGTATCTGAAATTACAAAAGTAAACACATGAAGTAGTTTAATAAATGTCTACATTATTTAATTCCAATGTAGAAATATTTCTACATGGATTTGACAAAAATCTTGTTGAAATTCCCTAGATTTACTTGGTATAAAAAAATGATAATACATAATTCAATAATTATCTCTAGGAGTTAGCAGGTTTAATGATCTAATGTCTTGCTGTTAATGACAGTAGATGAGCTGTATTTTAAAAACAGGAGGCCTTTTGCTGAAAATACTTGTACAGGACTGGAGTACTTAAGTAGTTCTTTACAAACTATTTAATAACTTCTTTATAAGCATGTCCGATCATTGTACTCAGGAATAGAATTTAAACATGTGTCTAAATAAGCTAGGTTCAGTAATCCCTTGCCATAATATCTTGATCAATGATCAATTTATAATCTGTAAAGAGCTTTACCAGGATTTTGTTCTGTTATGGATTATATGGTATAAAAAAAAACCGGATAGTTATTAGTATATTACACCTACTAGATGATGTACATATATATATATATATATACACGCCAATTTTAATATTAAAATAGCTTTTAACAGAAATTTACTATCTTTTAATTTTGATTCAAAACCCAGGTAATTTGAGAACATGTGATGGGAAAGAAACCAACCTGCAAAATACTTAAATAGAATTATATATTTGGCCAAAAAAATTATATGCATGTTTCAGGTTACATGACTGAAAAAAATAGGGTAGGTCGGTTGGGAATTTTTTTTTTTTTTTTATTAATTTTTGGAGAGGTGGGGGTGGGGTTGAGTTGCTTTATCACTACATTACAAAGTAATGTGTCTTTCAGGCTTTAGGCTGGCTAGAAGTCTTTTATTTCTCATTACCATAATTGAACTTTATCTGGATAAACTTAAAGCCAGCGTAAAAATCTGAATTGAAAACTTCACACACATCATTTTTGTTTTGAAAAAGTGTGATAAAATAGGTAGGGTTGGAGGTAAAAACTAGGGTAGGTAGTATAGGGGTACCTAAAACATACATATTTTTTTTTTTGGCCTTTTCATCTTTTATATTTATTTGGGCTGAATGTAAAACATTGCAAGGTGTCGGATATTCTGCTATATATTCCAACTCTTAGTCCTGTCACTGTTTGAGATCTGTTATGATGTTAGTTCAGTTTCCTAATAACTATTCATGACTATGGGATCTTCCTTTCTGTGAAGGGGCTATGGCTTTAATTCATTGAGTAACAAAATATTGTTCACATATATAAGAATAGTGTTAGCATAATCTCATGACCAATATATGATATAGTTTGACTAAGGCTAAGGTTCTGGATGCAGTGGGTCATAAATGTCTCAAATTCCTAGTCCCTACACTTGACTAGGTATCATAAACCATTGAACCTAAGGTCTCTGGTGAAATCTCCAGTAGACTATGTATTAAGGACAATAACCCTGTATTGGTTACGGAAGCTGTTTATACTGAATTATGCATACTTTTTCTTAGCTAAGACATGTTCCTGGTAGGTTTATGTAGCTTCTATATTAGTCAAGTAGACATTTATAAAACTATTCATTACTTGGTGAATAGTGTAGTAAAGCAGATACTTATATTCTGAGGTCATTGTAGCAACCAGAGTCATACTATTGGGTGATTTGGCACCAGCAATATATATAGGACTCCATTCCAGCATATCAAAATTGATGATGAAGCTCCTCAATTAGTACAGTAATTTAAAGCTTAAGCTTATGTACTTTATTTAAAATAAGAAAGGGATGTAGGAATGAAAAATATTAATTTTGGGGTTTAAAAGATAATAAGATATCATATATTGAAAATTTGTTATATCCCCCCAAATCTGTCAAACTTGTTTTGTGAACTTGAAGCTATCTTGGCCTTAAAAAAGGTTGGTGGAAATATGCCCTGCTGACTGAACTTTGAGACAGTGTACTGTTTTGGCAATTTTACCTACACATTATAATAGGATGTAGTTTGGATTGATAGGAACTGGCACGCATGTTAGAAAACCTGCACAATCAACCTGCTTTAATCCTTTCCTTAGAGGTCTGTGTAATGTATCATTGTGGGGATTGTATGGGCATGTTGTGAGGTACTGCTGCCAAGTGTTGGGGTGCATCAGGACCTTAATGAGGAGATGCAGTGGATCTGGAGCTACTTAATGATATAAACTCTTGCATAACAATGGTGGGAGGGTCCCAATTAGAGGACAGATCGACAGCTGCGGGGTGGCCAGGGTCAAGGAAGCTAGACAAGATCTCGACATGTGTGTGATTTCTTTTCAAAGTCCCACATTTGCTTTTATGCAACAAGTCTGATTATAAGTTATCTAATTATATAAATTGGGATAAACAGTTGATATTTTGAAGTTGTCATTGGTGATCTGTCCATGGATCAGTCACATTAATTGGTGCAGTTGCCAGTTGTAAGATATTAGTGTGATCAGCGGAATGTGAGAGCGGTTGTCCAAGCAAACATTTTATCATGTTAAAAGCCCTCCACCTCTGGGCCATGACTTTAAACGAATCCCATGTGAGTAATTGCCAGGAACTGGCAGCAGGTTGGTGGTTTTTGGCCTGCTACTCCGGCTTTCTTCCACCTCCTAAACCTAGCTGACACATCCTAAAATGACCCTGGCTGTTATGGGAGCTAAGGATGTTCAACCATTCAAACCAAACCAAATAGATTGCCCAGTCATATCTGTTAGTACAGTTGTCATTTGCCGTTGGTAATCACTCCATTTAACCAATGTCATAATTTTATTATCTATGATTATTTTCCATTATTATTCATGAGCTGCAATTTGATTGATTGGCTAAATATTGAAGTTACGTTATGTTTTTGTCATACAACTAAATTCGATTATCTAGCTTTATAGCTTATGAATAGTAAAATGTGCCACTGTCATGTGATTATCTTGAGTTCTTTGATACTCAAATGACAGCAATTGCATCATTTTGATAAATGGGCAAGCAAAAACTGTAGATAACATTTGGTATAACAAGTGTATTAGATAGAATGCTATTTCTAGAAAATTTTAAGGGACGATAAACGCTTTTCTTCTTTGACAGTTTTAACTTTCTGTAAACAGATTTGTCGGATATACATAACTCTAATGTTTGCCAAATATATATACTGGTGTATATATATATTTTTCCACACCCCATACAGGTGTGTTTGCCTGATTTGCTCTGCTTTACAGATTCTGAAGTTCTAGACAATTATAAAGATTATACAGCCTAGGTATATAATATTGGTACTTGTAGGCTTCAGAACCATATATTGTGTTCAAGAGTTTTTGAGGATCTTTGAAGGAAATTCAATTATTTTGGTAACAATGAAAAACCTGTTAGAGGAAGATAAGATGCTAGTCGGAATGATAAGGCTGGCGCATATTTAGATTTGAAGATTTAGCACTGCCTCTGGGGTATATGTCTTCAGAAGTAATAACGTTCTACAACAATATTTAGAAATGAGTGTTTACTGCATAAAAGTGCTATGAAAACAGTGATTAACAGGTGATGGAGCTATAAAATTAAATACATTGTATTTGATAAAATGAACTCTGTGGGTAGTTAAAATAGACAAGGCATGTTGTGTAGGGCTAGAAACACACGATCACAATAAATCCTGAGCAAAAAATTGTTATAAATATATATATATCTGCATTTAAATAACGGCAACAGTGGCTTGTAGCCTCTATAAAACTTGTTTTTCTCAATTCAAAATTGTTTTCCATCACAGATTTTGACTCCGATGTTTATGAGTTTAGGAGATGGTTTCTCTGCGATTAGGGTATTTAAGCTAGCCATTGCATCTAGTGATATGGGGTGTATTTGTTTGGGAAGTAGATCCTCACCTCAGGCAGACAGGGTGTGTAAAATATCCTGAGTTTTTTTAATGTGGAGAGAATGTTAAGCCACAATGGAGAAGAACCATGCCTTTGTAATACTGTATAATCTGTCGGTGATGAGTCAGCACCAGCATCTTCATACATAAGGATATATAGGGCACCTACTGAACTGAGGGGAGCAGGGGCCCCTGTCTGGGGGAAAATACTGAAAATAACGGACGGAGGAGTGCTGACAATACATATAGGGGCCTAACTGGTAGATTAAGGGCCCTTGTCAGGAAGAAAATACTGAAAATATATATGGGCCTAACTGATAGATTAGGGGCCCCTCTTGGGGGGGGGATACTGAAAATAGTGTAGGAGTGCTGAAAATACATAAAATGAAATCTACTGACCTGAAGGGAGCACATAACCTGTTAGGGGGAAACACTGAAAGTAATAGGAGAGTAACCCCTTTTGTGGATTAACTTCACTTTTAGGGGGATGGGGCAGTAATAGCTATATAACTTCATTATTTTTGGGGAAAATGGTGGAACTAGGTGGTACAACAAAGGGGACATGAAGGGGTAATAAGACAACTTCTAGTTGTTGGAAATTTCAGCTCTGAAAGAAGGGAGATAATGCATTGGTCACACCCCCTTCCGATTAAGCTCAGGATGTACCCCCGACATGATTTTTAGCCATTTAAGGTTCTCGGTCGGACACCAGACTTGGCCGGCCGGTGGCCGGGGCTCTCAAGCTGCAGTGATTGGGGAGGTGCCCGAAAAGTTTTAATTGAAGTTAAAATTTCTCCGGTGACCCGTAGATTTTCATAGTTAACTGGCCACATATTCTTTACAAATCATTGAAGTATCGTCCGATATCCGGTCAGGAATCGAGCGGCAGTCAAACCGTCTGACATTCAGCTGGGCCATGTACTTATAGTTCGCCCCCAAAAAATTATCTTTTGAAACACGCACAGCCTCCTTTTTATGTAAATGGTGTGTGACAAATTTTTTGATCGGTGTTGTCTGATGATGGGGAAAAATAACCAAACCAGCGATGTACTCCCGATTACCCCCTATACCCGGATATAGGCCGATTATTGTGACCAAAGCATAACTGGATGTAAGAATATTGTATTGCAAATATTTAAAGATTGGATGAACAGTATAGCTGAGATGCATGATGTAATTGTTAGATAACAACGAAATGCAGTGAAAAGAGCTAGAAGTGACAAAATAATTTATAAAGATTACCTTTTAATCATTTACTTCATAGTCTACAATATGTGTATATCAGTTAACGAGAGGGGGGGGGGTATTTCCGAACAACATGACAGTGAACACCTGCAATGGGAAGAACATCCGCAGTTAATGAGATGATGAGGCTAACTGTTTTGTAAGGAAAAAGGAACATTCAATGAGATTAAAAATAGCGTTCTTTTGATTTAACATTTAGTCAGCAGTCTTCATTATACATATGAATTGCTAGATTGTTTTGATGTTGTGATATTAATCTACAAATATAGCTTCATCTGAATTAATATGTATAACATTTATGTGTTTGTGTGTGAGATAGCCAGACATCAATCTACAAATGAACTTGTTGGATGCGGGGTGTCTGTATAATACATGTGTGGTACTGTGTGCTCAGGAAAACCTGGCTGATATATAGATGTGGTATCATAATCAAAAACACAATGTTCAAAGGGGATGGGAATTAATTTGTAGAAAGCTGTAAAAACAATACAGATTTATAAAATGGGATACCTATAGAGATACTCTTTTGTGATTTGTATCTTTGAGGAGGGTTGTTATTGTGTGATGGTTGTTTCTGTCAGAATGAAGCTGTACAAATTGTGATATATGCTCATTACCCATTATCAGATTAAATGAAAACCCATATACCTCCAGTATTTGGCAACCTCTTTTGTCTGGGTAGACTTATCCAGCGCCAACATAATATAGCAGTCCACTAAATTGGTGTGTGTGTGTCGTAAAAGTTCTGGGTTCAACTTGTGACCTGCCTAATAGTTCCACAATAGCTTTCTGTTTGATATCCAACCACTCCTAAGTGAGGTGCTTTAGTGCGCAGTGATGGTGTTGGTCCATTATTATTACAGAAGTAAAAGAATAGAAATATCATTTCATCTCGGCTTTTACTTAGAGCGGCAGTCCCTAATGGATCCCAAGCTTTAACGGGACGGGATCACGGGGAAGTGCCAGGGTACTACAAAGGAAATGGTAATACCTAGGTAATCTTCTAATTCCTGCCGGGGAAATGCTGCCGAAGCTGCAGTAGTGGAATTAAAATTTTGGAAGTAATGCTTTGGAAGGAAACCAGATTTTATATAAAAGACTGCCAAAATCCATCTCGGTGGGTTAGCGGCTACTTGAGCTCTCCAAGAGCCTTGATACTTTTGTTGTGTAGAGAGATAGCTACAGTGATATCACCTGGAAGGTTCCAGGGTGCTTCCTTTTCCTTTCCCTTATTATAAAGCTCTTGATTCTGTGTAAGTTTAAGGATGATTTATTGTTAGTTAAAGGTAATTTCGTGATGAAATACACATTCTTTCATAGATAATTTTGATTACCTGTTTCATCTTGTATTTCAAGTTTTAGCTTATAACATTATCAATATATCTCTTTTGAAGTTTCATAAAGGTTAGAGGAACACATAAATTATGTTGATCTTAATTAAAAGTTGAGAATGTCCTAGAATGAATGAACAGGGCTAGATATTAAAGATAGAATTAGTGCATGTGTAAAAATATTAGTTTGTTGACAAGTTTAAATAATCTATAACATATATATACCTATATGAACTTAAGATCAAATTCAAATTAATATGCATGTAAAAAAAAAAAAAAAATGAATGTTTGTCCAGGTCTAAAAACATATTGTACAGAATCTTTACCAGTTACATTCAGAACTTATAAACTTTTAAAAAAAAATCACTATAGAAGTAAAGAGAAAAAAAAAAAGTAAAATGAAGATTATTTTCTTACAATAATACAGCTGTACTGGATCGCGGAGTGCTGTTTTAAGTTCTATCGCTAACGTTCTAGACAGTTAATATACCGACATCATTGGATTTTCTCCTGGCTTACTTGCAGAATTATTATGAGATTTAGCTTTCTGTACAGTGAATTACCTTAATTTCCTCCCTTAATCATAGTCTTGACTGTTATTTTGTCTTCATAAAAGTTACACCGTTGTATTTGATACAGAAAGGATTCAAATTGCATTTCAGCTTAGCCCATTTTTACATGCAGGAAGCTTGTTATATTAGAATATTAAAGCTTAAAACTAATTTCTATCTCATTTGCATTAATTCAAAATGGTTTGAACTTTTTTTTTATATTAATAGGAAAATTGTCTTGAAAATTCCCAAATATGGATGTAACTAATACTTTAAGCCAGTTGCAACCCCAGCTTAACTTGTTCACCCCTGAAGATACATTTGAACTCTTTTAACTCAATGGTTGGAACAGTTCATTACAGATTTTCAGTGGTGAATCTGTTAAGATTGGCTATTTGTCAGATTATACCTGGTGGTACCCCAACTCCATACCCAGAAAAGCTGAAGCAACGGAAAGCTTTATGTACAAAGGAAACAGACTTCTCCCCTTTTACCACACAAATCTAATCTGTTAAATGATAATTCACAACAAACATATCTCCTCATCTACAGAATGGTACACTTACAGTTCCATGGACCTATCACAGCAGGTTTGTAAGAGACCTGTTAATTTGAAAGTCATGACAAATGTACCTAGTACATGTAGCTTGTAATAATAAATTATTCATGTCTAAACATATTTAATGATGAACATGAAGTACATTTTTTGTAAACAAAAAATTGCAGAAGTTCAGACTACAATCATATAGTGTGCTGCCATGCTTGTAGTTTGCTTCATCAAATAAGAGAGAGTGCTTTTGATCAGTTTATCAAGATTTTTATACTCATTCTATATATCATTCCAATGCATGGAGAGTTGGGAAGAACAAAGTTGTGTTTGGAATTCTTCCAATACTTGATTATTGATTGATTATTGATCATCAATCAGACCTATTTGAACCACATATTAATTTATTTGGAAAACGCTTTACAGAATCAATTAAGTAAATTAGAACATTTATATGAATGGAACTTGGATCAGATCATCTAGAGCATGCATATGTTGCTATGTGTTTGTTTTCATTTGTTTGTTTGAATTCACTGACAGCATTATTTTATGTGGACAATAACAAATACAGGGCTTGGCCATTGATAAAGCGGGGGGTTAAGCCACCGTGAACACATGTATATAAGCTAAAAGATGATGTTTATTCAATTGCCCCTAAAACTTCATGATGAATCATGATAATTTCCATCCATTAAGTTCAACCTCAAATGACATGTAGTAAATTCTCAAGTTCAATTGTAGTTCCAGGGTTGAGTGTAATTAAAGAAATTAAGAAGACTGTTAATTTTTTTTCTGCTTTGAAATTAGATAATGTTTTAACCAATTCTATTGTTACACCTGAGGAAATTGTTGGATAAATCGGTAACAGCTCATTACATTGTAATATCATATAATGGTAAAACAATGATTTGGGGTCATAGAAGACTTTTGACACTTTATGGCATTAGACATGTTTCCGACTTCAATGGTTGGTTTTTGCCAGATATAATATTGCATGTTCTATATATCATAAAGGAGAAAAAAAGGATCAAGATTTCAAACTACACAAAGAGCCCACAAGTTCTAACAACCTTTGTATGTATAAATATATATTTAGGTAGATAAAAAGTAATGCAATGTGTCACCTCCAGAACTTGCATTGTGTTGGGGGAAAATGTTATCAGTATGAATCTATTGACCTAGACAGAAGCACTATTTGTTTAGACAAAAAGCTCACCTTTGGTTCATTAATTATTGATTTAATTGGTGCTCTGACAGGGACATAATTACAAATACCTTTAAGTCTGTATTACCAGGTACTCCGTACTATAGATTTTGAACTGGTCGAATCTCGTTACCTATACTGAATTATTCAACATTTTCATAGGACAATGTATATTATATAGGTACTTAAGTTTTGAAGTTTAAAGTTAAACCCTTTAAATGTTTCCTCAAAATTGAAAAAATGGGGATATTAGGTTAGAATCCTACAATATTAGATATGCGAATTATTATAGTGACATTAATGTTACAGTAATATTTTCATCCAATTTGTAATTTATTTCTGAAGCACTTTCTCACATCTAACCAAAATTTAAGAATTGATGTGAATAGGTTACACTTTTTTTGTCAAACAAGCAGTTATTGTTCTAGAGAACTTGGTTGTCAGCATGTTAAACTCTTGTGTACTTTAAACTGTTAGGGTATGATATTTGCACTGAGCATTTGGTTATCGTATTCATAATGCACTGCACTATAGGTACATTATATTAATCCGGCCATCCCGCCGAAGTGGTGATGTAGAGGAGCTAGCAGGAGACTTGGGAGTTATAAAAGCCATTTCTTTATGCCCCATAAAGATAACATTACATGCATTAATGCACTGCAAAACAGAGCAGAATGACATAATACCATCCATGATATAATATACAGCATTGTATTGTTAATCTCATCGCCCACTACGGTTTATGTCGTGATATTTAGGTAGCAGAGTACTTGTGATCTCTCTGACTGCCTAATGATTCATATTGGTAATTATACTTGATAACGGTTTAATGTTTGGTTAAAAAAAAAATAACAATTTTGAAAAAGTAATCACACCATGTCTAGATCTGTGAAGATAGATAAAGTAATCAGTTGGTTTGTATTAATATATATATGTGTGTGTAAAAGAGAGCCACTAAGAGCTAGGGTCACAGGTCTAGAAATATAAACCTACTGTACCCTGATGAAGGGTAAAAAGAAATCTGGGTCTGCTAACTCTAGAATATAGCTATAGACATTTAAGAAATGATATGGTTGAAACATAAAATGCCAATGACATTTATCTGGTAGACAAGAATAGACTCTTTTCACTCAACAATCATATACACATGAGCAAGAGGTAAAAGTAAAAAAAGAAAATTCTTAAAAAAACCCAGAGCCGGACCAGAATAACACTAGGTACTTTTGCCAGTTGGTATTGAATAGTTGGAAACCCCTACGGAACAATGTAATTGAGTCTCCTACCCTAAGTCATGTCATCAGCCATTTGCATTGACATAGGTTTTTTTTGACACTGCACAACCTCAAATTTGAAGTGTAGATAAAAGACACAATTAGTGAATAGCTAAACCATGGTTTTAAGACAAAGATAAGAGCCGGTGTTGCATTATTTTGTTATGACAATTCTTGTACATTTTGAATGAATAAGTCACAATTGGTGAAACATTTGGTTTGCATAGCTGTGTGTGTAATTTGACAATTCTTTAAAATGTTGAATGAATTAAATTTGACAATTCTTTGAGACTTTGAATACTTGAGACTCAAGAACAGTATAATTTTGGTTTATTTAATATTTTACATATTCCGTTGTATTTAACTATTCAGTATTGAATGTCTTTGGTAATATTGTATGTATATGCTTCAGTAAGATTGCACTATAAATGAAGTAAGCGTATGTTCAGGGCTCTTATAACAAGCAGAGAATCAAACACTTTTCACATGCATGCCACATGCATAGAGGCTACCACATACATAAGGCTACTTGACTGAAATAGTAACAATACAATTGTCTTTCACCCTGGTGTGGTTTGATTATTCAATATGGCTAAATAGGGGTATATAAGGTAACTTCCTCACCATGTGAAAATTCACTCCATGATAAAAATGTTACATGATTATTGGTGCCTGTAATTCCAGAACACATTCATTTGTGGATCTGTAGAACAAAAGTGCATTTCCATTTTAAGGTACGGTAATCTTTATTGCCAATAGATCGATCTGTAATGAATGATACAAAGCAAATATAGTTGGCATTGCCACTCTACGTAATTAATTTCACACGATAAAATGATGTTTCCTGGATCAGTGCTGAATTGTTATAGTTAGAATCAATACATGTTTGTTAACATGTTCCGCTTTCATTTGTTTTCAAATAATGTGAATATGTACATGTTAATTGAACTGAACAGCATTTGAGTTAATGTTGTCACTGAAAGTAATTGAGTATAGTCGAGGATAGAGGGTCAGAGGTCAACATAACCAAATAATATACCAGTTATTGAAGTTTTTCCATCCAGAATAACCTATATATCATCAGATTTCTACCAGGAAACACCTGTATGTCGGAGCTAGCTGGCATTGAAATCATATAGGTACAGTGCCACTAGAAGCTTTAGGTCGGACGTGGTTTGGTGAGGCGTAAAAGACGCCTCGGCTATTGTTACTTGTTCCTGTTTAGATATATATATATATACATTTGTATTGTAGTTCAAAACATACAATTGTGTATTATTACTTCTTTGACAATCCGCTAGCTATTCACAGTAAAGTTTTGATAGGTTCTATTCATTCTGATCTCAATGAAGTCTCTATCAAAAAGGGAGATATCTCTATGCTTGACCAAAAAAGGAGAAACATTAATGTTTTACAGCTTTGATGAAATGAATTTTTGTTGCTTTTTATCAGAAATAAAGAATTTAAATGTTATTTATATCCATGTTGCTTTAAGCTTGCTATAGTATGTAGGATTAACTAAAGTATAGGACCTCCACCATAAGTGTTTGATGGCAACTACAGTGGTATTCAGGACAATATCATGTACAGGACTTGTGAATTAGTCAAATTAATATATCGGTAGCCTGCATAGTACACTACACTTTAGCTAGATTCTTGTGAATTCTCTAAGCTCCAGCTGACTGGTGCACTATAAAGGTACTGTTAAAGTACATTTATATTAAGCAATTTTTCATGCAAACGATTTGTCTTGATATTGGTTGGTAACTTCCATGCACCTTCTTTGAACTGGAAGGCTGTAATTAATATAAGTTGCTCCTGTGTCAACTTACTCAACTAGTGATTAAGGATTTCCAAAGCATTAATCCCATTGTGTATTGATTAACTTTGTAGTCACTTGTGAGATCTGTTGGGAACAACTGGTAAAACAACACAATCTGTGGAACTTTGGTCTGTTTTCATTTCGGGACAGGTGTTCAGGTGAACCTAGTCATGGTTTTATAATGGGAGTCCGCACCGTAGACACTACTCTCTCTACAGCGATTTGGTCGGGTATCACTGCCAATTTTATATATCACGGCCAATATACGTATACACTGTAGTGACGCAAAGCTGGATTTAGGAGGATTAGGAACACATATTTTGATATTCTTCAACTAAAGTTTACAACACGGTGAACAAGTAAACCTAAGTGTAGTATAGGTATTGATATTATCAGCTGTAATATCCTACTGTTGTATACGCCATCCAGGTATATCCTTTAAACCAAACACAAACTCTGGAAACCATCTATCAAGTGATACACTTTTGTCCAAAATATAGTACATATATACAGGTATAGTCAAGATATTCGGACCAAGTAAATTGACATTGTTTTTGGAGAAAATATTACTACTGTATTTGAGGTAATTAGCATCTTCCTCCTATATATAAGCGTCCCTCCCCTCTTCTATAGGAGTTGAAAGTTATATAAAAGCCCCTCATCCCATGGATTAAGTAATGTTTTACAGTTTTTACAGTCTTTCACATTTGAATCACGATGTAATGATGTGTCTCAAAGGAAAGAAGGCATATGCATGTCTACTGTGAATGAGCCCTAAATACATTGTGTATGGCAAATATGGTAAATGACTACCAGTATTATTTTGGGGATATGACATATTCTAGCTTCAATGGCACACAATTATTATTCATTCTTGAAAACATTGGGCAGAAAATAAATTGAATTATTCTATCTCTTACAACTTGTGATGCAAAACTCTTAAGGAGTGATTCAAGTGAGTGGACCAATTGTCAGCACATTTTGTTTATGATTCATAATGACTACCAGAGGAAGGATTCATCATGGGAGGGGGAACCAAGTGTTAGCTATAGGACACATGTACAATGTCTGTAGTCTAGTCCTATACTAAAATGTCTACCAGATGAGTTGTCTAGATACAGGCTAGTATAAACAAAAAATATATTAATATGTTTTTTACATTCATGATGCTACATTGTACATATTTGGTCATGTCTGGTTGGATGGGTTCTTTGTGTTAAGGCTGTTACTCCTGTTCCCCCTTGAAATACCTTTGAACTCTTCTAATCCTAATGCTAGTGTAGTTCATTATAAAATTTGAGGAGGGATTTACTGATTGAGGTAATGTTTTTAAAGTTGCATTATTCGATTATTATATTGACGAGTAACAAAATTTTAATGTTTTTCATATTGTGTTAAGACTATTTTCTGTATCGGCACTATTCTATATATGACAGATATTTCTGAAGCTTTGGTTTAATTGAAACTTTCTCCTGCGGTGTACATTTCCCAGTACAAGAGGATGTTATGGTGAAGCAGTTGATCTAAGGTTAAGTGCGAGATGGTGGTGTACAGGCAAACAGTAGAGACTCAGTAATTGGTTTATACACATGTTGGACAGCTTGGCTGAGTGACTGGCAACAAGCTGCAGTCTTTTGTTTGTGATGTATTGTCTGAGCATCTTGGGATTAGGAGATTAGCCCCCAGATAATGA
Source organism: Argopecten irradians (assembly GCF_041381155.1). Classification (NCBI taxonomy): domain Eukaryota; kingdom Metazoa; phylum Mollusca; class Bivalvia; order Pectinida; family Pectinidae; genus Argopecten; species Argopecten irradians. The sequence continues at coordinate 41,169,286 of NC_091135.1, read as the reverse complement.
CCTCCATTTCCTGTGTATTAGGATTATCTCCACCAAACGCTCTCAAGCTTGGCAACCGAGTCTGCATGCTTCTGGGCCAGTGAACGTGGTGTTTGAATCATATGGTACAGCTTATCTCTGAGGGGATTATATAACTAGGCATTTTATAGAACAAATGATGTTACATGTTGGATGCAAATTACTAATTGGAGACATAATTTTTGCTTAGTAAGACAGAGAAGTCAAGAACTTGATGTCAATGAATTCAGGGGAAAGGGATGGCCTAATTCAGCATGTCTGAACTCAATGATTCAGGGAAGATAATCAATTTTTATGAAATGAGGGAAGATAGTTTATGTTCATAGAATAAGGGGAGATAATCAATGTTCAAAGGATGAAGGGAGATTACTATAATAATCGGGAATTACTGGGAGAAAGTAAATGCTCATTATAAGGGAGATTATCAATGTTTAAGAAATAAGAAGAAATAATGTTCAATGATAACTTTTTCATAAGCTTATTCCTTTAATTGTTTCAAAAAGGAGAGATGAGGACTGTTCTTGTAGTAGCTGTTGGCTACCATACTATTTATTGTATTAGGAAGTATTGCAGATAGAGGTGAACATTTGAGTTTTAATCTGTGAATTATCTAACACTAATGCAGATGTACTTTAAAGACAGTGATAGTTATTGGGTGTCTGAGACCATTCACAAGAATGTCAGCTGGGAGTGAGGTGGAGATACGCCACTGAATGAACAAACTATTCTTTCTGTTTTACTGGGTCACTCCCCTACCATTGCCTGTGTACAGCTGAGCTATAAATATCCAGTTTACTCACTGAGATGTAAACTAAAGCCCTGTCCTTGTCAATCCTCTGTACAATCAAAAATTACTAAATCTCTTGATCTTGGTGTTAGGTATCTTGGGTCTGTGAGCGCATGTTAGCCCAGTCGTTGTAACTTTGGTACATTGTGTACCAGCACACTTGTTTAGCCTCCTCAGGTGGTTATTAATAGTACAGCACGGCTATATTTAGAAGGAATTCTGACCATTAACTGCTGTTCCGCAATATTTCACTGATACAAATCCCATTCAAGAATATAACCACTGAGATGGTGCTATACAGAGAAGATAAGACGGTATTGGAATTATCCGGAATTGGATGGAATTCAATTCAGTATTCTTATTAGAATAGGATGGAATATAATCCAGTATTCACATCAGAATAGGATTGAATTCCATCTAATTCTAATGTGAATTGGATTGTATTTCATCCTGTTCTTATGTGAAAACTGGATTATATTCCATCCTATTCTAAAAAGAATACAGTATTCTTATTAGAATTCCATCCTATTCTAATGTGAATACTGGATTATATTCCATCCTATTCTAATAAGAATACTGAATCAGTTCAAATTCAGTATTCTTATTAGAATAGGATGGAATATAATCCAGTTTTCACATTAGAATAGGATGGAATACAATCCAGTATAATTTACATTAGAATAGGACGGAATACAATCCAGTATAATTCACATTAGAATAGGATGTCAATCCAGTATAATTCACATTAGAATATGGTATTAATATTGTGTTTTAGCTATAAAGCTCAGCTTGATAATATTAATAAATAAAATGCATCAATTATCTTCATACATCCCCCTCTCAATTATCTTTATATTCACATCTTTGAAAAATTGGTAGAAGCAAAACTTATACAAATTTACATGTTTATGAACTTTGTAAGAACCATGTTGTATGAATGCGTCGATAATAAAAATGAAGGTATGGAAACATGAATCTGAAATATTTATAACTGTTGTGATATACATATGTAAATTTTATGTCATTTATTAAGGAGAGCATACTGTTAATGGATATAGTAAAGATATATATGTAGGCTGGTGTTATTTATCCTAGACGTTGTTACATACAATAAGCCACACCATACAGTAGTAGGAACTAACCAGATGATTAACACATTCTCACCGCCAGCTTTATCTGGGATTTAGGTCTAGATCTATCTCCTTAGCTAATCTATACCAGAGCCATTTCCTTTACTTCTGTTAGTAAATACATGCTGAGATATCTCCTCTTGTGGGCCACAAACTAACACTTTAGAAGGAGTGGAAACAATTGTTTTAAAAAAATGAACTGAAACCATGTATTTCCAGGATATACATCACAATGTATAATACAGTTTTAAGATGTCTTTTTTTGTAATAATGTAAAGTAGTATATGTGTAAGAGGGAAAACATAGTCAGTACTCATGATCAGATGAAGATACTGCAAATGAAATATGATTACAATGTACATGTATATTCTAATCCAGAAATATTCTCCCGTGGGGAGCCCCCAGTAAATAATAACACAATAGTAAGAAAAGCACCTGCGAAGCTGACACCTTTATACGCTTCAGTGTTACAGCAGATTTACTGGTAGGGGGGGCGGAGGGGAGGGGTTCTTTTACCCTACATCTTACAATGAGCAAGTAATGTCGATCATCTCCTGTCATACTCTCTTGGAAATCAATTAACCAACATTATTATTATTCATGATGCAGGTTTATAAGGTTTTTGCCTTCGAGTTTTCCCCTATATTGCGCTTAACACACTGCCATCTTTTTACTTGCTGTCTCACAATGTTGAAAACAGAGCTGTAGTTCAGAGGCTGGCAGATGATCATGAGGCACGCCTGCTCCTTACACAAACGGCAGATTTAGGACGAGGGCTGTATTCTCAGCACGACTGAGCAGCAAGATCATTGTGTGCCAAGCAGTGTAGTTTTAAATATATTTTAAAAGCATATCGGTTGCCGCTTCCTGATATTAAACTTTATCAGTTAGTGGAGTCTTGTTGGTACAGTATTACTGAAAATTAGACTGAACTCACAGCCGATACACATTATGTGAGCTTATATACTGGGATTGAGAAGCTACATAATTGTTTATCAGCAATAGTGCTAATATGTTTTAAGTGGGAAATATTTAATTCTGGTATAGAGATTCATTGTGTAGACAGTAACCAATATATACAGACAGTTGACCTTGGTAGAAGTGATGTCAAGGTCATTGGCCACAGCACTCTACCAATATAAAGTTGTGTCTATCTAAATAGAACATCTTTGTGAATAGCTGGATGATATTGTAGCCTACATTATAAACTCTATTGGCCATTTTGTTGACTTTAAAGTAACACCCCTTTCTATACTGATCCTCTCATACAGAAATGTAACTATTTTGGAATAGGTCCGAACTATTTCCTATTTGGTAAAATGCTATACAGACAAACTATAAGGTCCATATATACCATAACCTGGGATACTTATTGGACAGAGGTTAAGAAGTCATCTTATCAAGATGCTACCTTAGCTGATGAAGCTTATTTGTACATGTATTTGTAGCCTCCTTGTGTTGAATATGCGATATGCTTTTATGTAACTTGCACAGTATTTTTGTATGCTCCCTGCCATGATGTGAGGGACACAATGCTACCGATATTGTCCTGCCCTGTCCCATCCTGCCCATCATTTTGATATGTATATTGAGGTGGGTGCAATGCATTGATGTCTTATACAGACTTTTCTGGTTCTGGGTCCAGTTTCATGAACTTTCCTAAGATATAAGGAATCCCTTAACTTAAATTTCTCCATAGGAAAGCATTACATTTAAGGTAGGCTCATCAACTTAACATTTTCCTTAACTTTTGTAGTGCCTCTCTATGTGGAAATTTCAGTTGAGAGATTCCTTAAAGTTAAGGAATGTTGATGAAACTGGGCCCAGGTTTATATTATTACATTTTGTATCCGTATCACTGCTATATAGTAATATCTTAAAGTCTAAAAATGTCTGTGAGACACAAATGCCCCCGTCTTTTGCCTCCATGCATATATCAAAACAGGACACAATGAGACAAGACGGACATGGGTAATACTATGCTGGTATACTCCTCCATGAAATTGAATGAAAAGAAAATGTACCATATATAATGTAATGTTTTTGTTCTGAAATCTAATATGAATGTTTTTTTATTTACAGCACTGGAAAGATGTGTCGGCTGCCGCTAAGGACTTCATTGACAAATTACTGATTGTTGACCCGAATGTTCGGATCGGGGCCAACCAGTCTATGAACCACACGTGGCTGGTGACCAATGCTGCCAGCTCCAGCAACAAGAACCTTCATCGTACGATAAGTCAGAACCTCATTCACAGACAATCCATCCGTGCCAACAGTACGAAAAGTGCCAAATCAACGAGATCAACTAAAAGCAATAAGTCCAATCGATCTGGCCGCTCGTTACGATCGGAGCACAGACGTGTTCAGCCGGAGGAAATTGACGAGCTTCATCGTGACCCAGATGTACAGGCAGACCTGGCGTCACTGGGTTGAGGAGCCCTTCTGGTCTATATACTGGTTTCTAAATTTGTTTGTTCCACAACATCGAACCTACTGCCATGTCACAACGACAACCTCCATTAAGGAGAGTTCTCGCTCAATCTTTTACTTTTCGCCCTGTCCTCATCCATAGGATGGAAAGAATTGCATGCCAATGCAAAGTAAAAGAGAATTGACCTTTTCAGGAACCACCATTTGTTCAGAGTGTTTCACGCCTGATGGACTTAATCTCGGGGAACTGTACACAATTGTTATGTTGTAAGGGTCGCACAACTATAAGAATGTGCATCTTCTATCATGGAAGGACATAGACCCGTCCCACCACATATATTCTCCTCTTAGTCTTGTGCATGGTCCCTTTCATCCAGATACACCTAATCCTGTGTAAGGAAATCTTTCCAACTTGACCTTCATCCATGATAGTGCTATATCAATGCTAGATTGTTTGTCATCCAATTGTGACAACATGGTTCCATTATCCCTGTTAAACCCCCCACTTCAAGTGCAGTTTCATCAAATGTGTATAAACAGCTGTTCCGTCATATCTACATTGATATCCCTCCCTCACATCAGCGGTTACATCATGTTTTGTAACATGTATATAATCTCCCCTTCCCAGTAGTTGTTCCATTACAATGACTGCCTCCCTTACACACGTACTTGCAGTGTCATTATATTAGAGATTCATTCATTGGAAACCCTGTGGATTATCAAGCTGAGGGAAGGTACAGAAAATCCTTTTAATTGGTGGAAAAACAATATTGAAAAAAACTTTTGATTTTGTCCCACATTATGTTAGTGTCTTATTACAAATTTTGTTATTATTTGTAGCTGTGATAGTTGTCTACAAACTATTTTGCCTCCAAAAATTTGGTTTTATCAAAGTGCTTCGATTGTATGTCCATGACTTTTTTTAATTTGTTCAGGTACAAGATTATTTGAGGCATAAATATGTTTTAATTATGACCGTTATTTTAAATTATCCATTGAAATTTTGTTGATGTATTATCACATTGAGAAGGTTAAAGGTTAAAATGCTTGTTATTTGATAAAATCCTGTTGAAGCCAACAGAAGTTTGAAAGTGCCACCATATTGAAGGGTTGCCTTGATATTGGCTGCCGTTGTGCCAAAAGTTCGTTGGTAAGTTTGTGAATCTAGTCAGTGTTGCCATGGTGTTAACACACTTCCTTCAGAAATTTTGAAGATGGGAAATTTATCTAGGTTCCATTGTAGTGTTTTGATTACATAATATTCTACTTTGGTTTCCAGCTGAATTATTGATAAAAGTTGTCCTTGATTTTTTTCCCGACTTTGGAGAGAACATGAAACTTTCACTAAGTAGTGCTGCAAAGATTTGATAAGATATCAAAATTTTATCTGTTGTTTTCCTTTGTTCAGTATTTGAGAATCCGTGCTAATGTGTTTATGTTATTGACATTTATATTAGATAGGTATTAGTTGAATTCCATGTCTCTTCACAAATGGGGTTTTCTTCAGATCATAAAATATGTAGTGATCTAGATCATTAGAGATATTGAAACAAAATGTCCTAGGGTTTCGTCCGGTGACAGTTGAATGAGGATTGGGATGTAGGTATAAGCTGATGAACTGTATTGTTTATAACTTTAATTATATATTGATGGTCAAGTGTATGCGAAAAGTTGTAACAACAAAGCGAAATGTCACCAGCGACTGCTGCGTATAGGTATTGACTTCAGAATTGGAAGAGTTTGCAGTTGTTGGTTATTAATATTCATATATATATATATATATCAGCAGGGATTTCAACAATAGAATGGCATTATAGTTTTCCTACAAGCCATATACATTTATATGTACAGTATATAAATGTGATACCCTTTGTCTCCAGTAATCCAATATTATTTCATCCCAGGGGTCCATCAGTCATTTTGATATAACAATGAACATTATGGATAATAACACAGGATTTGATAACATGTATCAGGGTTTCCATGACTTTGTACCGTTCATTATTTTCATCATACTCATATTTTTATAACAATTATAATGTAATGTTATAGGACCTGCCAAATGTTTCGGACATAGAGGGTGACAGTCGGCGATCTCTGCCCGTCATGGTATACTGATGGTTACCATGACAACGATCAAGTGTACAGCTGCTGCACCTGTACATTTTGCAGCAATCAACTACATTTCCCCTTGTGTACAGTCGATTTAATATATGTGTAAATATTGCTATAGTCAATGTTGTTCACATGATTTCAGATGAGATGTGTCCCAAAGGTCAACAAGAGGCTGTTGACCCAGTTAAATGGTTATAATAATAAATTAAATACTTTTGGGTCTTATAGCCAAATCAGTTTACATGTCCATTGTATTGTCTGTAAACATGTTTTTGTTTAGAACATGTACTTTTATTTTCCACATTTTGATAGTGAAATTTACAAGAATTGATTTGCTGGATGAAGAAAACATTGTATGCATATACCAGAATCAGGAATAAGTTATAATGATTAACAAGAAATGGTTAGATAAAAATGATGTATTTAATTATTTAATCAATTAAATACCCATCGATTGTATTCAAATAAAATTGGAAGATTCCTAATAACCATGGAAACAGATTTCTGTCAATAGTCTACCCAATCTTTATATTAAGTTCCTTCCATTTTACTTAGCATAGGTAGTTGATCAATTACAAAATCACCAGTTACATACATTAATTGAGGAAAGTCATATTTGAATACATTTATCTTATCAAAATGTTTCTTTTAATTCGTACACAAGTTTAGATTTGCTAGCAGTTGACGCAACAAAAATGAACAAAAATTGATTTTGTGAATGTGGTTTGATAAATTATACAAATATATTAGATGAATTGATCAAAATAGCAAAGTTATCAAACTTTTTTTCTGTGCACTCAAATGTGAGTTTTTTGTAAGTTTTAAATGTGTCAAGGTGATGATGAACTGGTGGCACCACTTAATTCGATGTAGAAGATTTTACCAAGTTTTGTTAGCTTACTAGGTATTTATGTCTAGGGAGAAAATTCAGCTATTACACAATAGCGCATTTGAACAAAATACTTGAAGTAGTTGAATATGTTTTGGAATTATACACACTTATTTTGTTGAATTTGAATAAATGTTAGATATTTCAATCTTTATTCTTTCACAGAAAGATAATTTTACACAATTTTTTTTAAAGCTAATGGATATTTATTTGTGTTTGTCTGTGCTAGTCTCAGACTTAGTGTATCTTTTTGAACAATCACATATTTTAAAGCTATATTTTATTACAATTAACAAAACCGTCCATTTTTTTCGTTGCTGAGCAACTGTTTTACTGTTTAACAAATACCGTCCATATTAATCACAAGTGTGATTTTAATGGCATATATACACGAAACTGTTGATAGATTTTTACTTGGGTTATTGTTGAATGCTGACAGGAGGCGTTTTACTTTAGAGTGATCTGCCCTTGTTGTCAGGGTGTTAAAGTGCTGTCATCTTCATGCATTAGTATAACTGATCAATCCGATCTGTAGGTGTTAACATACAATAAACTTTATTATTTAAACTGTAGACAGTCTTCTTTGTTTTATTCTGTTGGAAGTATATTTGATGGAGATGCAGCAACATCTTCATGATGATACTACATACTTCTATAAACCAACTTTCATTCACAGTTACTAAATTTCATGATTTCAATTTCAAAACAAGTTTGCGAAGATTAGCGTTCGCTAATTTTTAACTTAAATGGGAATTTCTATCAATTTAAGTGATGAATATATTTATTCGTGGAGATAAACTTTACTTGAATCGCAAAATTCGCAAAAGTAAATCACCCGTGAAAGGAAGTTGCTTTACAGTAATTGAATTAATCAGGTTAATATAAGATTGGAAAATAAAACTGAACCTAGTTACCTAGAACTTTTAATATTTCACATACTGTTTAATTTGAAGAATTTTGTCGGCCGCCAATGAAACTTTGATATATTTAAGAAAACAACTCCAATCATTTGAAGTTTTGCCAAAACTTTTATGTTAGTGAGGTTTGACCATATCTTTCTTTGTATTATGAAAAAAAAATGTGTAAACTTCAGTTTGGTTTCATTGGTTTAAGGTCATTTACAAATGTAAGGACATGCCAGGTCTAGGAGGTGGAGAAAATCCACCAACCAGCGGTCAGTACCTGGTAACTGCCCCATGTGGGATTCACACTGGCGACCCAGAGGTGGAAGGCTTGCAGTTATATGTCTGGACTTAACCACTCAAAGTACAAAGCAACTTTTGGATGAACAAAAATGTTTGGATGGTGAACTGGGCAACCTGAAAATTTGATTATGTTTGTAACTGAGAATTCCATTGAGGAGGTGTTAAGAGGATAGATTAAAAATAAATAGCTCAGTGATTGAATTGACTATTTGAGTCATGATCTTTATCCGAGAAAGCTTTATGCATGGCCATTAAAGGACATGCAAAAAGTTTTTTATTAAGAACAAGAGATCCCAGAGGGATCTTGGTGCCCACTAAAGAATGATCTATGTCTGACAATGTAAAGATGGATCTTTTCTAAACTTTTTAAACTTTTTCAAACATATACTACACATAAAATTTGAGACAGATCGCTTCAGTACTTTCTGAGAAATAGCAGTAACAAACTTCAACTATCAAAATCCAAGATGGTTCCATGGCGGTCATCTTGTTGATGATTGGTCTCAAATCGCAATATGCACATCTAGGGCCCTACGGGAACCTTAATGTGAAATTTGAGAATGATCTATCCAATACTTTCTGAGAAATAGCGATAACAAACTTTAAATATGAAAATCCAAGATGGCTGCCTGGCGGCCATCTTGTTGACCGGTTGGTCCCAAAACGCAATATGCACAACTAGGTCCTTACGGGAACCTACATATGAAATTTGAGACAGATCCCTTCAGTACTTTCTCAGAAATAGCGATATCAAACTTAAAATATCAAAATCAAAGATGGCTGCCTGTCGGCCATCTTGTTGACTGATAGGTCCCAAAACGCAATATGCACAACCAGGTTCCTAGGGGAACCTACATATGGAATTTGAAGCAGATCCCTTCAGTACTTTCTGAGAAATAGCGATAACAAACTTTAACTATCAAAATCAAAGATGGCCGCCTGGCAGCCATCTTGTTGACCGATCGGTCCCATTTGGTTTGTTTATTTTTACGTCCTATTAACAGCCAGGGTCATGTAAGGATATGCCAGGTTTGTTGGTGGAGGAAAGCTGGAGTACCTGGAGAAAAACCACCGACCAGCGGTCAGTACCTGGCAACTGCCCCACATGGGATTCGAACCCGCATCCCAGAGGTGGAGGGCTTGTGGTAATATGTCTGGACATCTTAACCACTCGGCCCCCCGATCGGTCCCAAAACGCAATATGCTTAACTAGGTCCCTAGGGGAACCTACGTATGAAATACGAGGCAGATCCCTTCAGTACTTTCTAAGAAATAGCGATAACAAACTTTAACTATCAAAATCCAAGATTGCTGCCTGGCGGCCATCTTGTTGACTGATTGGTCCCAAAATGCAATATGCACAACTAGGGCCCTAGGGGAACCTTCATATGAATTTTGAGACAGATTCCTTCAGTACTTTCCGAGAAATAGCGATAACAAGAATTGTTAAGACGGACGGATGGAAGGACAGACGGAAGAAGGGATGACAGATTACCGACAAAAAGCGATTTGAAAAGCCCACCATCATCACTAAAAACTAGGAGAAAACGACCACCCTACATGTCGCCAGTGGAAAACTTCTAACCCCAAAAGGGAGAGCTAGTGGTAGAATTATTGAATTACTTGACCACTCAACAATGGAGAGCCCTCTTGGTTGTTTTGACCACCAGAAATACAAACTATCCACTTGACTGGAGATTATTGATGTTGACTAGTAACACTGTCCACCCAAGCAGGTTAAAAGTGTTGACACAAACCCTGTTTACACCTCTAAGTTACGATACAGCTTAAATACTACACAAATATTGACAACACACTAGAATCGTGACAATTGCCCATGTATAAAAGCCTTACTTCAGTTTCTAATCCACAGAGAAGTTGAAATATTTATTTGTTAAAATTTAAATCTACAAAATTCATTTGATAACAAAGAGACCTACAAGATATAACGGACACCTGAGATTCAATATAGAATAATCATAATGATCCTGGAAACCTTGCATTCAGTGAAAACTAATGTTCTAACTGTAGAAACAGAGACATTCAATTTTGGATATTTAAAATCACCTTTCAGATTTGAAAATATTGTGCAAAAATCATTTGAATTTGAAGAGCTTATCAGTATTTACTTTATCATTTTCCTGACATTAGAAACATTTTGATAAAAACACTGTCATTTAAGGATTCATCAGATTCAGGAGATGGAGGAATACAAGAGTACCCAAAGAAAAACCACCAACCAGCGATCAGTATCTGATAACTGCTTCATTATCCTCCATACTCTTTGGTTACTTAACCTGTTGCTATATCCACACTTGGAATATGTCATAGCAAATCTGAGGGGTATGTGTGCAGCAATAGATGAGCTGGTAGTTTTAGTCCTTTGATGTACATCAAAACCATCGAATAACAGTATGCTGTGTGGTTTTGAAGTTGGGCATCACTGTTCTTCTTCAAAGGAAGTCTATGCAGGCCTGTGATTAGTCTTAACAACAGTGATAGTAACCCCTGGAGTATCGAGGATATTGCTCCATGCCAGTTTCATGCACACTTGCAACCCAATGATGGAGAGCTAGTAGTAATAGATACCAGCACGTCAGAATATTCTTAAAAACCACTTGACCACCACAGCCCCTGAGGAAAAGGTCAACCTTAACCACTTGACCATCACAACTCCTGAGGAGCAAGTCTACCTTAACCACTTGAAAATTACAATCCCTGAGGAGCAGGTCTACCTTAACCACCTGACCACCACAACTCCTACAGAGCAGGTCTACCTTAACCACCTGACCACCACAACTCCTACAGGAGCAGGTCTACCTTAACCACCTGACCACCACAACCCCTACAGAGCAGGTCTACCTTAACCACCTGACCACCACAATCCCTGAGGAGCAGGTCTACCTTAACCACTTGACCACCACAACACCTGTGGAGCAGGTCTACCTTAACCACTTGACCATTACAATCCCTGAGGAGCAGTCTACCTTAACCACTTGACCATCACAACCTCTGAGGAGCAGGTCTTCCTTAACCACCTGACCACCACAACCCCAGAGGAGCAGGTCTACCTTAACCACCTGACCACCACAATCCCTGAGGAGCAGGTCTACCTTAACCACCTGACCACCACAACCCCTGAGGAGCAGGTCTACCTTAACCACTTGACCACCACAACCCCTGAGGAGCAGGTCTACCTTAACCACTTGACCATCACAACCCCTGAGGAGCAGGTCTACCTTAACCACTTGACCACCACAACCCCAGAGGAGCAGGTCTACCTTAACCACCTGACCACCACAACTCCTAAGGAGCAGGTCTACCTTAACCACCTGACCACCACAATCCCTGAGGAGCAGGTCTACCTTAACCACCTGACCACCACAATCCCTGAGGAGCAGGTCTACCTTAACCACCTGACCACCACAACCCCAGAGGAGCAGTCTACCTTAACACTCCACCACACCTACTATCTGACCACCCACAACACCTGAGGAGCAGGTCTACATTAACCACCTGACCACCACAATCCCTAAGGAGCAGGTCTACCTTAACCACCTGACCACCAAAACCTCTGAGGAGCAGGTCTACCTTAACCACTTGACCACCACAACCCCAGAGGAGCAGGTCTACCTTAACCACCTGACCACCACAATCCCTGAGGAGCAGGTCTACCTTAACCACCTGACCACCACAACCCCAGAGGAGCAGGTCTACCTTAACTATCTGACCACCACAACACCTGAGGAGCAGGTCTACATTAACCACCTGACCACCACAATCCCTAAGGAGCAGGTCTTTCTTAACCACCTGACCACCACAATCCCTAAGCAGCAGGTCTACCTTAACCACTTGACCACCATAATCCCTGAGGAGCAGGTCTACCTTAACCACCTGACCATCACAACACCAGAGGAGCTGGTCTACCTAAACCACTTGACCACCACAATCATCCTGAGGAGCAAGTCTACCTTAACCACCTGACCACCACAACCCCTAAGGAGCAGGTCTACCTTAACCACTTGACCACCACAACACTAGAGGAGCTGGTCTACCTTAACCACCAGACCACCACAACTCCTAAGAAGCAGGTCTACCTTAACCACCTGACCACCACAACCCCAGAGGAGCAGGTCTACCTTAACCACCTAACCACCACAACTCGTAAGGAGCAGGTCTACCTTAACCACCTGACCATCACAATCCCTGAGGAGCAGGTCTACCTTAACCACCTGACCACCACAATCCCTGAGGAGCAGGTCTACCTTAACCACCTGACCACCACAACACTAGAGGAGCAGGTCTACCTTAACCACCTGACCATCACATCCCCAGAGGAGCAGGTCTACCTTAACCACTTGACCACCACAACCCCTAAGGAGCAGGTCTACCTTAACCACTTGACCACCACAACCCCACCCTAAGGAGCAGGTCTACCTTAACCACCTAACCACCACAACTCCTAAGGAGCAGGTCTACCTTAACCACCTGACCACCACAATCCCTGAGGAGCAGGTCTACCTTAACCACTTGACCACCACAACTCCTAAGGAGCAGGTCTACCTTAACCACTTGACCATCACATCCCCTGAGGAGCAGGTCTACCTTAACCACTTGACCACCACAATCCCTAAGGAGCAGGTCTACCTTAACCACTTGACCACCACAACCCCTAAGGAGCAGGTCTAGCTTAACCACTTGACCACCACAACCCCTAAGGAGCAGGTCTACCTTAACCACTTGACCACCACAACACTAGAGGAGCAGGTCTACCTTAACCATTTGACCACCACAATCCCTGAGGAGCAGGTCTCAACACTAGAGGAGCAGGTCTACCTTAACCACTTGACCACCACAATCCCTGAGGAGCAGGTCTACCTTAACCACCTGACCACCACAACACCTGAGGAGCAGGTCTACCTTAACCACTTGACCACCACAACTCCTAAGGAGCAGGTCTACCTTAACCACTTGACCATCACAACCCCTGAGGAGCAGGTCTACCTTAACCACTTGACCACCACAACCCCTAAGGAGCAGGTCTACCTTAACCACTTGACCATTACAACCCCTAAGGAGCAGGTCTACCTTAACCACTTGACCACCACAACCCCTAAGGAGCAGGTCTACCTTAACCACTTGACCACCACAATCCCTGAGGAGCAGGTCTACCTTAACCACTTGACCATTACAACCCCTAAGGAGCAGGTCTACCTTAACCACTTGACCACCACACATCCCCTGAGAGGAGCAGGTCTACCTTAACCACTTGACCACCACAACCCCTAAGGAGCAGGTCTACCTTAACCACTTGACCACCACAACCCCTGAGGAGCAGGTCTACCTTAACCACTTGACCACCACAACCCCTAAGGAGCAGGTCTACCTTAACCACTTGACCACCACAATCCCTAAGGAGCAGGTCTACCTTAACCACTTGACCATTACAACCCCTGAGGAGCAGGTCTACCTTAACCACTTGACCATTACAACCCCTAAGGAGCAGGTCTACCTTAACCACTTGACCACCACAACCCCTAAGGAGCAGGTCTACCTTAACCACTTGACCACCACAATCCCTGAGGAGCAGGTCTACCTTAACCACTTGACCATTACAACCCCTAAGGAGCAGGTCTACCTTAACCACTTGACCACCACAATCCCGAAGGAGCAGGTCTACCTTAACCACTTGACCAATAGTAGGTCACAGTGACCTTTGTTAGTGAACATTGAGCTATGTATTAAGATGTGTAGAAGATAATGCTTCCAAGAGTATGTTTTGAAAAGTTGACTGTTGATGCATAACAAAACAAAAGGTATTATCCTTGGTAAAATATTATCTCCATATTATGCATTCATCCCATGGAGTATGCAATAATGTTGAAGGTATTAAGGATCATTTATAATATCTTTTCACCCTAAAGATATATTACTTTAATTTTCTTTAAAACAGTACATTTTACACAGACATAGGCATGTCCTGGAGACACAGTAGGCCAGTTGGTTACACTTGGCACATGTAATCCTGAGCTTACCAACTATACATACAAGGTATCAATGTATTGATCCCCGCTGACATTTCCAAAACAATATCTTATCCCACTTAATCAGGGTCCTGCCCCATCAATAGCTATGTGAGCTCCAAGAATAGGTCCAAACAGTGATTTACATTGATTTCCAATACAAAAATATATCCAGAACGTCCATGATAATGTCCTTTAATTTCCTGTAAAACGACACAACAAAGACATGCCGCGACAATTAATTACCAGTTTTTATAGCATTAGGCCACCTACCTAATGTAAGTTTCATTACAACAAGAATATTGCATTATTTTGTTGCTTCCTCATGAACCATGTTTTAATACCACTGGAGACGGTAATGCAGAGTATATATCTTGTTTATATGACACTAAAGCTAGGAAGTTGGGCGACATATTCCTGTTAACAATTCTGTCAATGTTTCACTAATAATGCTATTGATTTTATCTCTTTCTCTCAATGTTTTATTGCATATTATTGTTAAGTGTTCTGCTAAGTGTATAGCAGATACAATTTTTAAGGATGCTTTATTTATACTATACATTTGTATTTGCAGTTTTACTGAAATCTGCAAATTCAAAACACTACAGAAATAATTGCTACATTGTTGTGCATGTACCACATTTTGTGACATGGCTTTGATTAACATGTATCCTATCCAAAATTGCACCGCACCCAAGCGATCATACTCAAAATCAATAGAAAAGAAAAAATTAATAACACTGACAATATTAAAACTTTATTGATAAGTATGTATATATTGTATTTAGAGGAATTGGTGTACCTTGAATTTTATATTTCATTTACAAAACCATAAAATATGTACCTGTGAACTTAAAGCACTATACAGTACCTCTGTGTTGGGATGGTATGCCATGTGCAATTTAATTTCGTGAAACAGAATGAAAAATCACAAAATTATAGAAAATACAAACAATCAATTTTCAGTTATTCACATCTCGCAAATTTACGTCTCTATAATTGTATGGTACAGAAAGTGCAAAATAAAGTTGTAATTAAATTAATTTACAATACAGCTCTACTTCATGTCTTTTACCACTGGTATCTATCATGAAATATCTTTTAATAAGATATATTTTACAAATTGGTTGTATTTTGGATCAACATCATTCCATAAATATCACCCATAACTTTTCACAGAAATGAGATTTTCTTACAGTAACCAAAGTAAAAACAAACTAAGCAAGATAATCGGAGAATTAACATCATGACATTAATAAAACAATTTTAAATTGAGTCTTGTAATGTTAACAGTGTCCTGCAGTGATGTCAATGCTGTAGCTATTGATGTTAAGCTATAGTGACCTTATAGCACTTAATGTTTGATAAAGAGACAGAAGGATTGTAATCTATGAGTCCATGTTCTTCTCACATCAAAGTCTGGTATATTTCAGTAGGGTAGCACTATAATAGATCATAGTTCATTATACTGCAGTCTCCCAAAACATAAACATGCAACCTTAAGGTCTTATCCCTCAGTTTGAGATATCTCATCTTGCTCCTCATGAGAATGAAAGATGCTACCTAGTGAATTTTAAAATCTGTGACGTAAACTTGAAACATCTTCAAATTTAACGGGGAGTAATGGTATTGATGAAAAGAAAAGACAAAGCCGTGTCATATGTATAACTAATGTTTATAAAATGAAACAAACAACTAATAAGGCCTGGACTTTTTTTTATGAGAGGAACCCTTCGTCTTTGACTTCACCTGAAACAGAACAGAAATACCATTAATATTAATCCATTATCAAATCCTTCATAAAAGACCAATGAATATGTGGTAAAATGCAAACATAGTATAGATTTGTTTTTGTTAAAAAAAATATGCTTCAGTGGTTTAAAAGTGAGTGTCATGTATGTTTGAAACAGATAAGAGTTATCCCTTTGGCTTATTGACCTTTAACCTTTTAACATATGGATAGAGTACAGGTGATTGTCATACCTTTCCATGTGAAGACGAGACCTGACTCTCAGTGACACTAACTGTTCCATGGGGTGTACGTAGTTGTCCATCTTTAGACCACAGACAGAGGTAGGAGTCTTCTCCTCCAGTCACTAAACTACCAGTCTGTTTACAAAATAAAACAATTAATTGAAAATAGTTACCTACAAATATTGAACACTTAACAATGAAGTAAGCACACCACAGCAGCTATGTGTATTCCACTCTCCACTCCTAATCTTTGTCTAAGATTCACATGACTTTGCTTCAAACTGATGTAAGTGACTTTGACTTTGAAATCCTGACCTTGACCCCGTGGCCTTAAATTCTTTGACCTGTCACCTTCAGTTTTATTCTGGCAAACTTGATCCATTATGTCAAAACAGAAATATTCACCATTACAAATGCTAAAAATTGACCTTGACTTGTGGAATAACCATGACTTCATGGCTTCAGGTTAATTAATTTTTATTTTTTTTATAACAAATGTTTCCTATTAATGTCTTTGAAAAGATATTTATAAAATGAAAAATATGACCTTGAACTTTTTGCGAATACCTGACCTTTAATATTTAAGTTGGTCATGTTTTTGCATCATAATGTTGGAATAACTGTGACAGCAGACTTTTACCATTGTCTATATCATGGGCTGGTAGTAATGCAAAGTTTTGTTAAAATCAGCCTTATATCCAAATTTAGAGAAATTAGTAGACCATTCACCTTGTTGTCCCAGTATGTGACCCTTACTGTAGAGTTGTGTCCCTTGGATAAAGTTGTCACAACAGAAGGAGTTTCGCCTGATACATCCACTAGTCTGATGTCTCCACTGTAAATTAATGGTAGATTATCACACATTATATTGTTAAAACTTTGATACTCTAACTTTCTTTTTAATATATTAAAGATGCTCCACCACCGACAGCGCAAAAATGATACCCATCATATTAACAATAATTGGTGTTTAATGATGTACATGTATGTATATGTCTAATTAACACAAAAAAATAATCTAGAATAATTTATTTTAATTTCAGTGAATGCGCAATCAGTACTGCATACCATATAGGACATAGTGTCACAGCAATTTTGTGGGATTCAATTAATTATTTTTAATATTTTAATCTTGAACTAAAATTAGGGGCTCAATTTTCTCAATGGTGGTAATGGTGTAAAGTAAGTAACTTTCTCTGCTCATGCTTTTGATAGGAAAAAAATTACCATTTGTCAGCGGTGGAGCTTCTTTAACGGCACAAGAGGATAATTAAGTTGAACAAAAATTACAACTTAATAAACTTGTGTGTACCTGCCATTAATATTATGATGAGTGTTTCACCTGTTTGTACCTGTCATTATGATAAGTGTCTAACCTGTGTGTATCTGTCATTATGTTGTGTGTCCTACCTGTGTTTACCTGTCATTATGTTGTGTGTCTCCCCTGTGTGTACCTGTCATTATGTTGAGTGTCTCACCTGTGTGTACCTGTCATTATGTTGTGTGTCTTACCTGTGTGTACCTGTCATTATGTTGTGTGTCTTACCTGTGTGTACCTGTAGTTATATTGAGTGTCTCACCTGTGTGTATCTGACATTATGTTGAGTGTCTCACCTGTGTGTACCTGTCATTATGTTGAGTGTCTCACATGTGTGTACCTATCATTATGTTGTGTGTCTCACCTGTGTGTATCTGTCATTATGTTGAGTCTTACCTGTGTGTACCTGTCTTAATGTTGAGTGTCTCACCTGTATGTACCTGTCATTATGTTGTGTGTCTCACCTGTGTGTACCTCAAGTTATGTTAAGTGTCTCACCTGTGTTTACCTGTCATTATGTTGTGTGTTTCACCTGTGTGTAACTGTCATTATGTTGAGTGTCTCACATGTGTGTACCTGTCATTATGTTAAGTGACTCACATGTGTATACCTGTCATTATCTTTGTGTACCTGTAGTTATGTTTAGTGTTTTACCTGTGTGTACCTGTCATTATGCTGAGTGTCTCACCTGTGTGTACCTGTCATTATGTTGAGTGTCTCACCTGTGTGTACCTCTAGTTATGTTGAGTGTCTCACATGTGTGTATCTGTCATTATGTTGAGTGTCTCACATGTGTGTATCTGTCATTATGTTGAGTGTCTCACCTGTGTGTACCTCTAGTTATGTTGAGTGTCTCACCTGTCATTATGCTGAGTGTCTCACCTGTGTGTACCTGTCATTATGTTGAGTGTCTCACCTGTGTGTACCTGTCATTATGCTGAGTGTCTCACCTGTGTGTACCTGTCATTATGTTGAGTGTCTCACCTGTGTGTACCTCTAGTTATGTTGAGTGTCTCACCTGTGTGTACCTGTCATTATGTTGAGTGTCTCACCTGTGTGTACCTGTCATTATGTTGAGTGTCTCACATGTGTGTACCTGTCATTATGTTAAGTGACTCACATGTGTATACCTGTCATTATCTTTGTGTACCTGTAGTTATGTTTAGTGTTTTACCTGTGTGTACCTGTCATTATGCTGAGTGTCTCACATGTGTGTACCTGTCATTATGTTGAGTGTCTCACCTGTGTGTACCTCTAGTTATGTTGAGTGTCTCACATGTGTGTATCTGTCATTATGTTGAGTCTTACCTGTGTGTACCTGTCTTAATGTTGAGTGTCTCACCTGTATGTACCTGTCATTATGTTGTGTGTCTAACCTGTGTGTACCTCAAGTTATGTTGAGTGTCTCATCTGTGTTTACCTGTCATTATGTTGTGTGTTTCACCTGTGTGTAACTGTCATTATGTTGAGTGTCTCACATGTGTGTACCTGTCATTATGTTAAGTGACTCACCTGTGTGTACCTGTCATTATGCTGAGTGTCTCACCTGTGTGTACCTGTCATTATGTTGTGTGTTTCACCTGTGTGTACCTGTCATTATGTTGAGTGTCTCACCTGTGTTTACCTGTCATTATGTTGTGTGTTTCACCTGTGTGTAACTGTCATTATGTTGAGTGTCTCACATGTGTGTACCTGTCATTATGTTAAGTGACTCACATGTGTATACCTGTCATTATCTTTGTGTACCTGTAGTTATGTTTAGTGTTTCCCCTGTGTGTACCTGTCATTATGCTGAGTGTCTCACCTGTGTGTACCTGTCATTATGCTGAGTGTCTCACCTGTGTGTACCTATCATTGTGTTGTGTGTCTCACCTGTGTGTACGTGTCATTATATTGAGTGTCTCACCTGTGTGTACCTGTCATTATGTTGAGTGTCTTATCTGTGTGTACTTGTCATTATGTTGATTGTCTCACCTGTGTGTACCTGTCATTATGTTGATTGTCTCACCTGTGTGTACCTGTCATTATGTTGATTGTCTCACCTGTGTGTACCTGTCATTATGTTGAGTGTCTCACATGTGTATACCTGTCATTATCTTTGTGTACCTGAAGTTATGTTTAGTGTTTTACCTGTGTGTACCTGTCATTATGTTGTGTGTCTCAGCTGTGTATACCTGACACTAGGTTGTGTGTTTCACCTGTGTGTACCTGTCATTATGTTGAGTGTCTCACATGTGTGTACCTGTCATTATGTTGTGAGTCTTACCTGTGTGTACCTGTCTTTATGTTGAGTGTCTCACCTTTGCATACCTGTCATTATGTTGTGTGTCCCACCTTTGTTTAACTGTCATCATTATGTTGTGTGTCTCCCCTGTGTGTACCTATCATTATGTTGAGTGTCTTAACTGTGTGTACCTGTCATTATGTTGTGTGTCTTACCTGTGTGTACCTGTGATTATGCTGAGTGTCTCACCTGTGTGTACCTCTAGTTATGTTGAGTGTCTCACATGTGTGTATCTGTCATTATGTTGAGTCTTACCTGTGTGTACCTGTCTTAATGTTGAGTGTCCCACCTGTGTGTACCTGTCATTATGTTGTGTGTCTCACCTGTGTGTACCTCTAGTTATGTTGAGTGTCTCACCTGTGTTTACCTGTCATTATGTTGAGTGTCTTACCTGTGTGTACCTGTCATTATATTGAGTGTTTCACATGTGTGTACCTGTCATTATGTTGAGTGTCTCACCTGTGTTTACCAGTCATTATGCTGAGTATCTCACCTGTGTGTATTTGTCATTTTGTTGAGTGTCTCACCTTTGTGTTACTGTCATTATGTTGAGTGTCTCACCTGTGTTTAACTGTCATTATGCTGAGTATCTCACCTGTGTGTATTTGTCATTATGTTGTGTGTTTCCCCTGTGTGTACCTGTCATTATGTTGAGTGTCTCACCTGTGTGTACCTGTCATTATGTTGAGTGTCTTATCTGTGTGTACCTATCATTATGTTAAGTGTCTCAGCTGTGTGTACACTGTGTGTACCTGTCATTATTACATAAAGTGTTTAACCTGCATGTACCTGTCATTATGTTTCTTTTTTTGTTTTTTTTTACATATAGTAAGAAAGAGAATCTCACCTGTGTGTGCCTGTTGTCAGGAACAGACTGTTGTTGACATCAAAGCAGTCTACAAGGTAGTCAATGGCATTGTCTCCCTAAACATCAATTAAAACATACACAAATAATAAATTATTCCACACCTAATTTCCTTGTTATTCAATGAAGTTGAAACAAATACCAATCCTTTATACAATCTACATATGACCTTGACCATATTATTGATGTATTTGATCTGGACACAGTTTATTATTGAAAGATATATATGTAGCTCTTTCAAAGTAAAATTCTAGAAAAAATGATATCAATATATTTCTACCTGGTGTAACAAGTCAGGGACAGCACTTGAAAGGTGTTTCAAGAAAAAATAAACAAAGAGTGAATTAAGGAAAATAGGACATCAAATAAGAACTTGTTAAATAGAAAAAGTCAATACTATTACATACTGAATGTCATATAACAAAGGTCAACAGAAAGCCACTAAGATGTAAAGGGTATAAATAACTCAGGTATGAATCCTTGAGGAGATATTATAGCTTTATTGGAAAAAATATTAGTCTAGCAATAGCACAAAATCAATATATGTAATAAACCAATTACTCAATAATGAATGACACTAATTAGACATGATGTTAATGAACAGGATGCATGTCAATATATTCATAAAGTTCACTAAACCTGAAACAGAAACATTCAAGCAAGCCTGAAAAGCAAATAAAAATCATGTACATTTGTAAAGGCAAAATTCCATTACTGCCACAGATATATTTGCATGAAATTCAGACAGAAAAATGATTTGGATCTGACAAAACATATTGATGCCAAAGCCCTGATACATTTAACCATGTTACAAAGTTTCGAGAAAATCTGGTAATATTTGCACAAGTTATTGAACAAAAACAGATAAAAATAGCATTTTTCGTTAATCAAAGGGCCATAAATTAGCCAAATAGGGTCCAATCAAAGTGTCGATCGAATTTGACCAAGACCCTGATACATTTAAACATGTTACCAAGTTTCCAGAAAGTCTGGTAATATTTGCAAGAGTTATTGAAAGGAAACAGATATGGAGGAGTTGATGAAAGGCATCTAATCAGGTAAACACACTACTGAAAAAGCGACTTAGGTAGTTCTAGACAAATATTTCTTTACCACGCTGACAACGGCTAGGGTTCGGCGTACAAGACATCCGACCACTATGTATAATGGCGGACAGTAAGCGAGTCACATTTCATATAAATGTCACTACAGTGGGATTTTCTGGCATATCACAGTAAAATCAACTAATCTAATATCTGTTAGAACCGGTTTGTTTCCGAAATATGTGCAAATTTTAATGCACTCTTAGACTAAATTGTCCCTTTAACTCACAAAAGCATTAAATATACATGTACCTCATTGCTGACTTCTGATGTTATTTCGGTATTTCAAATAAACTTAAGTTTTTGTAAATTCAAGGATCCTTAGAAAAATGTTAATAAAGTGTCATTAAAATTAATAAAGATTACTTGAAAAATCTTCTTTGAACAGTCAATCATATCTTATATATAACCAATAGACCGTATAATTACACCAAAGCTTTTATAGATATGTGACAATTTGAAAACATTATTTTCATACATTTTCAAGAAACTCTAAATCACAGATCTTATTTTATATAAAAAATTACATAATAATTCACCTTTCTATCATGAGATACTCTCCTTGACCCTGAGAAGTGACCTTTCAGGCTTTGACCTGAGTACATGTGGTGCTGGTCTTTTGGACAATAAAAGTCAGATTGAACTATGAACAAAACAACCAGAATTCTATCGCTGCCAGGTAGAACATTAGATCACCCTCCCCACAGTGATGGGGAAATGATACCATCCGTCAACCAACACTGGAATAGTCTCATCAGCAATTGAGAAACCATATCATCCTTCAGGAATGGTAGCTGTTTTATTTCCTACTCATCTCCAAACATTATCAGCAGATTGTTCAAGGTCGTCTGAGAGCTAGATTGGAGACCTCTAATGTTTCATTGTTAATGAAAAATATGCAAGATTATATTGACGTTGGCCTTTTAAACATAAATAACAGCATATTACAACAACAAAGCTTGTCAAGGTCAGGTCAGGTGAGGTCCCCAACCACAAGGTCAGGTGGGATCTCCAACCACAAGGTCAGATGAGGACTCCAATTACAAGGTCAGGTGGGATCTCCAACCACAAGGTCAGATGGGGACTCCAACTACAAGGTCCGGTGGGATCTCCAACCACAAGGTCAGATGAGGACTCCAATCACAAGGTCAGATGAGGACTCCAACCACAAGGTCAGGTGGGATCTCCAACCACAAGGTCAGATGGGGACTCCAACCACAAGGTCAGGTGGGATCTCCAACCACAAGGTCAGGTGGGATCTCCAACCACAAGGTCAGATGAGGACTCCAATTACAAGGTCAGGTGGGATCTCCAACCACAAGGTCAGATGAGGACTCCAATTACAAGGTCAGGTGGGATCTCAAACCACAAGGTCAGATGGGGACTCCAACTACAAGGTCCGGTGGGATCTCCAACTACAAGGTCAGATTGGGACTCCAATCACAAGGTCAGATAGGGACACCAACTACAAGGTCAGATGAGGACTCCAAGGTCAGATGAGGACTCCAACCAAAAGGTCAGGTGGGGACTCCAACCACAAGGTCAGGTGGGGACTCCATCCACAAGGTAAGATGGGGACACCAACTACAATGTCAGATGGGGACACCAACTACAAGGTCAGATGGGGACACCAACTAAAAGGTCAGATGGGGACTCCAACTACAGGGTCAGATGGGGACATCAACTACAAGGTCAGATGGGGACTCCAACTAAAAGGTCAGATGGGGACACCAACTACAAGGTCAGATGGAGACTCCAACTAAAAGGTCAGGTGAGGTCCCCAACCACAAGGACAGGTGGGATCTCCAACTACAAGGTGAGATGGGGACACCAACTACAAGGTCAGATGGGGACACCAACTACAAGGTCAGATGGGGACACCAACTACAAGGTCAGATGGGGACACCAACTACAAGGTCAGATGGGGACTCCAACTACAAGGTCAGATGGGGACTCCAACTACAAGGTCAGATGGGGACACCAACTACAAGGTCAGATGGGGACACCAACTACAAGGTCAGATGGGGACACCAACTACCAACTACAAGGTCAGATGGGGACACCAACTAACTACAAGGTCAGATGGGGACCCCAACTACAAGGTCAGATGGGGACTCCCAACTACAAGGTCAGGTAAGGTCCCCAACCACAAGGTCAGGTGGGATCTCCAACCACAAGGTCAGATGGGGACTCCAACCACAAGGTCAGCTGGGGACTCCAACTACAAGGTCAGGTGAGGTCCCCAATCACAAGGTCAGGTGGGATCTCCAACTACAAGGTCAGGTGGGGACTCCAACCACAAGGTCAGATGGGTACTCCTACCACAAGGTCAGATGGGGATTCCAGCCTCAAAGTCAGATGGGGATTCCAACCAAAAGGTCAGATGGGGACTCCAACCAAAAGGTCAGATGGGGACTCCAAACACAAGGTCAGATGGGGACTAAAACTTTAAGATCAGGTGGGGA
Source organism: Argopecten irradians (assembly GCF_041381155.1). NCBI lineage: Eukaryota > Metazoa > Mollusca > Bivalvia > Pectinida > Pectinidae > Argopecten > Argopecten irradians. Next base: position 41,144,677 of record NC_091135.1, on the reverse strand, counting down.
CTCCAACCACAAGATCAAGAGAGGATTCCAATTACAAGGTCAGATGGAGACTCCAACCACAAGATTTAGAGGGGATTCCAACCACAAGATCAAGAGGGGATTCCAATTACCATGTCAGGTGGAGATTTATAAAAAAAGATGAGGTGGGCACTACTATGATGTTAGACAGATGCCAACAACAAGGTTGGATGGGGATTTTTGATAGTGTAAGTTTAGATTGGAACTTTAATCTGCATTCAGACTCAACAAATGTTTGACTCTATCCATATTACTGGTGATATAACTCCACTTGGGTCTCACTACAAAAACACATACGGACAACTTCCTGATCACAAACAACATTTGTGATTCCTTAAAATAGTGTTGTTAACACGCCTGTTTCTATTTTTGATTTTCAATAAACTATTGTAGTATTTATTATAGCTACATAAACATGCTATTTCCGTAGCAAGGATGGTGGTCACTAATCAGATTCATGTTTTGGTAACTCCTCAAGACAGTCTGTGTATTTCTTTTGAACAACTAGCCATTGTGTGATCTATATATGAAACAAAAGAGAACCTCTGTCTAATAAACAAAAACATTAATAGATATATCATTGTGTTCCTCACATTAGAGTTCTTTCCCTTTTAGGACCGCCACCCACACACATCCTCTCTGAGCTGGTTTGTGATCAAGTTCACTAAGTTAACATGAACTGTTTTGTGTACTGGTAGTCAAAACTAAACAATTATGCTACTGCATTATAAGCTCACTTTCAATCTGACAGTTATATTGATCTTATAAAAAACGTTTTTGTGCTGAAAAGCCATGGTCAGAAAGTAAGTTTTCTGGCTACTTGACTCTTCCACATCATGACTTTGTGACATGTTTTTTTTATAATTTCCTCAATAGAATACAATTAATTGTACAGCACCAGCTGCTATAGATATATTTAGGTTTCCTTATTTGACGCCTAAAGAACTTTTTTGGTCCACAAAACCTGTCTAAACCACAAGGGTATCCTGTACTAGATCTGACACACCCTATATATATAGAATGACATAGCACCATTTTGTAATTAAGATTTTTCACTGGGATGAATGTCTTCAAAAGAAATAATACAAATACTGTAAACCAATGAATATTTTCTCTATGAAAAGAACACATCAAGAAAGCTAGGTTTGTGTCACCTGAGATATAGAGCATTTAGTATGCATGCACTAGCTATGATAATAAAATAGATTAAGTAAGTAGTTCAGATTTCTATTTGTATCTAAAGTTGGTCACCATTACCAACAACACCATACAAGTTACCTAATCATTTCCCTCATAAGTTTCTCTTATCAAAGAATCAAATTCAATACAGAACGCAAAAAGCTGACAGGTCTTTTAAAAATTAAATGATAAATTAAAGGTCTTTCAAGTGAAATAATTTTCTAATGACCTTCGTCAAATTACAGATTTACAAATGACACTCATAGTGACACTGTTCAAAACAAGTTTCATAAACAAGCTAATTTAAACGTGAAATAAACCTAAGATCTGATACCAACATAGATTACTGTGGTATTAACAAGGATTCTGTTAGGTGCTTAGTCTCAATACCTGAAGTTAAATTGATTGGTAAAGTTTCCATGAATGATTTTAAATGTGAAGAATTCATTCCATCATCTTGAAATTCATCTTTAAACATTTGAAACACATTTCTTACCTCTGGTCTATTTTGTCTTTGCATTTTACAGAGTTAACTTGCTTGCGAGTAGGTTTCCACTGTGATATCATTGTTTTGCGAGCAAAACTCACATAATTTAAAAGTATGACGTTACACTCGCATATTCTGTTTTTGCATATTGCAAAGTTATCTACCCTTCCCGATAGGAAATGATTGTGACTTTACGTGTTTATGAGCAAATGGATACCTACCTTCAAGGGAGGTAACCCTGTAATATGCAAAGGCAGAACACAAGACGTCACAATCAATATCTACCTACAGGGGCAGATTACGTAATATGTAAAGGCAGAATACATGACGTCACAATCAATATCTACCTACATGGCCAGATAACTACGTAATATGTAAAGACAGATCACATGACGTCAAATCAATATCTACCTACATGGCCAGATAACTACGTAATATGTAAAGACAGAACACATGACGTCACAATCAATATCTACCTACATGGCCAGATAACTACGTAATATGTAAAGACAGAACACATGACGTCACAATCAATATCTACCTACATGGCCAGATAACTACGTAATATGTAAAGGCAGAACACATGACGTCACAATCAATATCTACCTACAGGGGCAGATTACGTAATATGTCAAGGCAGAACACATGACGTCACAATCAATATCTACCTACAGGGGCAGATAACTACGTAATATGTAAAGGCAGAACACATGACGTCACAATCAATATCTACCTACAGGGGCAGATAACTCTGTAATATGTAAAGACAGAACACATGACGTCACAATCAATATCTACCTACATGGCCAGATAACTACGTAATATGTAAAGGCAGAACACATGACGTCACAATCAATATCTACCTACAGGGGCAGATAACTCTGTAATATGTAAAGGCAGAACACATGACGTCACAATCAATATCTACCTACATGGGCAGATAACTACGTAATATGTAAAGGCAGAACACATGACGTCACAATCAATATCTACCTACATGGCCAGATAACTCTGTAATATGTAAAGGCAGAACACATGACGTCACAATCAATATCTACCTACAGGGGCAGATAACTACGTAATATGTAAAGGCAGAACACATGACGTCACAATCAATATCTACCTACAGGGGCAGATAACTCTGTAATATGTAAAGGCAGAACACATGACGTCACAATCAATATCTACCTACATGGCCAGATAACTACGTAATATGTAAAGGCAGAACACATGACGTCACAATCATGACGTCACAATCAATATCTACCTACATGGCCAGATAACTCTGTAATATGTAAAGGCAGAACACATGACGTCACAATCAATATCTACCTACATGGCCAGATAACTACGTAATATGTAAAGGCAGAACACATGACGTCACAATCAATATCTACCTACAGGGGCAGATAACTACGTAATATGTAAAGGCAGAACACATGACGTCACAATCAATATCTACCTACAGGGGCAGATAACTACGTAATATGTAAAGGCAGAACACATGACGTCACAATCAATATCTACCTACATGGCCAGATAACTACGTAATATGTAAAGGCAGAACACATGACGTCACAATCAATATCTACCTACAGGGGCAGATAACTACGTAATATGTAAAGGCAGAACACATGACGTCACAATCAATATCTACCTACATGGCCAGATAACTACGTAATATGTAAAGGCAGAACACATGACGTCACAATCAATATCTACCTACAGGGGCAGATAACTACGTAATATGTAAAGGCAGAACACATGACGTCACAATCAATATCTACCTAATGGGCAAATAACAATATGTAAAGACAGAACACAGACGTAACAATCAATATCTACCTACAGGGGCAGATAACTACGTAATATGTAAAGACAGAACACATGACGTCACAATCAATATCTACCTACATGGCCAGATAACTCTGTAATATGTAAAGGCAGAACACATGACGTCACAATCAATATCTACCTACAGGGGCAGATAACTACGTAATATGTAAAGGCAGAACACATGACGTCACAATCAATATCTACCTACAGGGGCAGATAACTCTGTAATATGTAAAGACAGAACACATGACGTAACAATCAATATCTACCTACAGGGGCAGATAACTACGTAATATGCAAAGACAGAACACATGACGTCACAATCAATATCTACCTACATGGCCAGATAACTACGTAATATGTAAAGGCAGAACACATGACGTCACAATCAATATCTACCTACAGGGGCAGATAACTCTGTAATATGTAAAGGCAGAACACGACGTCACAATCAATATCTACCTACAGGGGCAGATAACTACGTAATATGCAAATACAAAATAGCATAAATGACTTAAATGCTTTGCCATGTTTTGAAATTAAGAATGGTTGAAAAATTTGTACTCAACCTTTGATTTTACAGTTATTACAGTTATATAATAGTAGCACCCTTCACAATACATATATTTTAAGATAATGCAAGTTTCATCAAGAATTTTTTTCACAGTTTACAAGAATTTTTTTCACAGTTTACAGGTTGTTACTATATATTACATTCACTTCAAGCTTCACTGACAATCAAAGTTCACTCATATTCCATATGACTGTTACTGTAAATACTTCAAAATTTTTGAATGTGTAATGTATCATTTCCACACCTGCATGGTGCATTGAAATATACAATACTTCAGAATGTTTGGCCTTCTGTAAAAAAGCAATTATAAAGTAATTTTGTCATTATGATATTCTAAAGTCTAAATTAATTTCTTAACTAGAAAGATAACCTTGCACATGACAGGAAAACATTTCCCTATTAAATTTAAAACAAAATTTTCCTGGTCCATAACCTCATGTCACTTTACTGAATAAAAGCGTACATTATGAATTTTTTGCATCAATCAAAGCAACATTCCAAGAAGCCTTTTTGGTGAAAGTTGATATATATATGTTGCTTATATCTAATCCTACTTTTAATTTATCTTTTATCCCATTTCAGCTTTGGGACATCTAAAACCAATAATCAAATTAGCAGCTAGTCTTCCTCCAGTGCTAGTAACCTCATGAAACTTTCAAGGTTTTCAAAGTTCTTCAGATATTTGTTACTCAAAACCTTATTTTCTCTACTGCTCAATCGCTCTACATAATGCAGGAATTCAGCGAAAGAGTCAAGAAACCAAACATCTAGTACCCTATCTTGTTGGATTATGTTTAATGTGGGTATGTTTTGGGAGGCTGCTGTGTTAATTGTGTTGCATCTCCTAATCTGGCAGAAATGACACTATAGATCTATTACCCAAATCCTTTTACTCTTATACAAAGTTTGGCCTTTCAGAATCTGTGATATTGTTGATGACTATAGGACACATCTATGTAAGAATCTAAATTATGTTTCACCCCCATTTATGGTACAAATCTTTACACAAGACATTATAACCACAGACAGATTGGTCTCTGCTGGATTTTTATGGCTCAGCAATGACACCTACATATCTGATTATTGATTTACCTCAGATGATACCACCAGTGAAAACGGTGCCACAAAACTTCTAATAAAAAAAATGTCCAAGGTAATAAAAGTTTGCGGGCCATCAAAACAACTATTTATCATAGCACAAAACTTCAAATGAGATTAAAATTGTTGGATTTAAAGTCAAACATCCAATTTATAAGTGTTCACATAATTTATAATCCACAATTTAGATTTTAAATAACCTTTTTTAGGTTTTCTTACAAATGATTAATGTGCTTTTTATGAAAAAATGTGGTATTTAAATTAGAGTACATGTATTGATAAATATTTCAATTTAGTTTCAATACCTGTTTACTATGCTACAAATCAGAAATCATGTGACTTTTTTTTTTTATTTCAACAAGAGCCAATAATCTACCGTTTGCTAATTTCTCCAGCAAACTACGGCCTGTTATTTAAATCTGTGCGATTACTGAAATGGCTGAATCAAAGTCTGCTTTTTAACCATAAATCATTTGATTGACCATGTCGATTCTGCAAGTGTATACAACTATGAACAATAGAATGTATAGAATTCTGACAAACGCTTGGAAGGAATATATGCATTAGGCATAAGAATAATGTTAATTTCCTTAATCTTTCTGAATGTAAAGGAATGTGTCTGAAAAAACCTCCACATGAAGGCCAATATGAAGCTGATCATAGTGTCATTAAATGCTTTAAATTGTTGATTGCAGTCATTAGTATCAATGGCTAGATTAGTCATCGCTAAATAAAATCCAACATACAGCACTAAATATACAACAAATTACTATGTTATAAGTATAATTTATTATACTAATACATGTATTACACACAACTTACAGGAAACTTGACAGGGAAAGAATAATACTATCCTTATCAGGAATCTGTTGTAAGCATGTTGTTATAACCAGGCCCCAGTATCATAAAACAGTCTTAGACTTAATTTTTTGCATAGCCAATTAAAAAATGAACTTTTTGTAATGTCATCTGTGACTGGCCAAGTGTAAATTCAGACATGATCTTGGGGGCCACGTTTTACTGAAAAAAGGGACAGTAGTGACCAGTACCAGAACTTAAAATCAAATGACGATGTAATATTTTTGTGTTTGAACAGTCAAGCTTACAACAACTTAAAACTTGTTTCCTGTACTTTGGTTAATGACCACAATCACTAACTTCCATTCAGCACGAAAATGGTAAACGTCAAGATCTGCTCTCAAACATACATATACCACACAGAAAATGTCAACAGGAGCTGGTACCACGCATGCTAACGTTGGCATATCTGAACAGATTAAAAGAGAGTACACATTGTAATTTAATTATTGTATGTGTTGATAAGAGACTATGGATGCCATGTACGACGGTGTATAATGGGTGCCGTTGTCACCGACTGTGACCTAGAGACAAATAAGTGATATACGGCTAAGGTCAACGCAAGCTCTTTTGTCTGTCATCGCCAACACTTGAGCTATTGTGTCGACTCCAAGAGGTACAAATATTGATGGAGTGTGATGGATTTTAATTCAAAAGCAAAATCAATGCCCTTGTATGATACTTGTAGAATGGAGGTATTGATTAGGTTTATATAGGTAGATTATACAGGTGAAAGACACGCAGGTAGGTAGGTATGACCTCTACTACTTTATATAGGTTCAAAGTAAAAATCCAAGTTATACGCAGTAGCAAATTAACACATGTAGATTAGATAAGAGAATAACATCATTACTTTCTATCTAGACTGGAGATATTAATTGTCCATTACTGATTATGACTTTTTTCATCTTATTATCAAATCTGCCCATCTTTAAAGGCAAAGGAAAATAGTCTTTACAGCCAAGTGGTCATTATACCTTTTTAGCCATATTTGAAAATTTTAAAACATCTTATCAAATTTGACACATAAAACTTTGAAAGAAGGTCAAAGTTATTTATTGGCGGTCAAGGTTAATCATATGAATAATCTTGGTGGCTTTTTATCCCAGAATGCTACATGATCAAATATCACACCCCTGAATATTTTGGATAGTGAAGAATTACTTGAACACAAAAAAATGTAACAACATAGAATGGACAACAAACAAGACAAAATCAACAAGAGATCTCAGAGGGATCTTGGTGTCTACCATGGAATGATCTAACATTGTCCAATCTGATTAAAATACAAATCCTTACCACACTACGATTGATAAGAGGATCTGAAAACATCCCATTAGGGGTCACGTTCAGATGACCTTTGGAAACGGCCAATCAAATTGGCACTGCCAGAATCTTGACTGGGGACGAAATAGTTAGAAAAAGCTGTCCAAACTATTTTTGTGTGTGTAGAAAATGTATGTGATCTAAAGTACACGTGGTAAAAAAGTCATCTGAACATGACCCTTTATTGAATGTTCTCAGATCCTCTATTTAATGGCGTGGTTATAAGAATCTGTATTTTAATCAGATTGTAACATTGTCAAGTCAGACTGAAAATGATATAAACACAACTAGTGACTATTGGGAACATTTTCAGGAAGACACCGCCAGGATATTTTGAGAATAAGCAATAATAACAAGAATTGTTTATGAAGTACAGCTGATGGACAAAATGCAATTTAAATAGCCCAACATCTGATGATGGTGAGCTAATCATGCTGACAGATTTAAGGATGCTTGCAATGGATTAATTGTGAAATTGTTAAATGAGTTGAGTGAAACATATATGTTGACATGTCAATATGTCAAAGAAAGATATCTCCATTCCAGTCCACTTCTAATATCTTTGTATTACATGTATATAGTATAAATAACACACATTTTAAATTGCCCACTAAAACCAAACATTCTGCAGGCTATCTTATTATGTATTCTGTATTTGCATATTACAGAGTTATCTGCCCTTGCAGACAGGTATTGATTGAGAATGTTAACTGGTATGTGTTTTCAAGCTAAACATCATATGGTTTTCAGAGAAAATGGTATGAATTTCGCTGACAAAATAATAAGGCCACAAAGGATACCTAGCTCCAAGGGAAGTAACTCTGTAGTATGCAATGATAGAATAATACTTTCTAACCTCCGTACACAGACCCATGGACTGAAAAAGACCAACACCAAACTTGACATTTTCTATATATTCTGTCCCAATGAGTGGTTTTGGCTAGGTGCCTAACCTTTAGCAGCCAAACAGCAGGGGGTGGCTATTTACCTTATATAGGGGTATATGGTACTGGCTATTTATCTGGGACGGTGGGGGAGTGCCAAACCCGATGACAATCTTGTCATCAAATACAAAAGTTCTTCTGGTTGGTTCAGATCTAGGTGGATACCAGGTATAACATTTTCATTCAAAACACAAAAATCTTCCTAAACAAATAATTCTTTAGAATTTGTTCAACAAATACTAACATTGATTTTTATCACATATGATCTGCTTCACTCAAATTAAACATGGACATAAAATAGAATGTGACAAATATTGCCATATGATAGTAGTGATCATGCAAATTCCAACAGATGATCCAAATTTATATGTTTGATATTCAAATCATTGTAGTGATTGTCAATAACTGATGGAGAAATGCTATGTTGACTGGACTTTAACTGACATTGGATATGGTAGCTGTTTAAATTCCTCATTATCACACGAGTAGTAGATCAATATCAATTAACATTTTTTATACCATATAAAGTATCGCTGCTTATTATTTCCTGGGTGCAGTGTTTACCACAAAGACCTCCTGGCTTCTCAACAGTCAACCAATTGCTATTTAATTATGGAATCATTTCTTTGAATTCTAAATTGTTTTTATCAACACATAGAAGCAGATGCCATGCTATGAAATTCGGTCAAGATTAACCAAACACAATTGAAGCCCTGTACGGGTTCATTGCCATATAGACGCGGTTATTACTGCTTCAGTATTCCTGTACCACATTCACCGATTTATCATTTTAAAATTAGATTTACTTTGTCATCATCGCTATTAAACCCTTTTAATTAAACACTTGAGAGTTTTGACAGTATAATGATTATTCGTTTTCACCCAGGCTTGATATCAAATGTATATCTTTATTTGCTTTGTGAAACACATTATTGTTGGCCTATAAATAGGCTGGACTCTATCTAAACCATCTTTTGTGTTTAAAAGGCTGGTTCAAAGCTTTCAATGTATGAATATTTTACAGAACCTATACTATACATTCCAAAACATTCTATTCAGAGTGCATTTAGTTATACGATGATGTATGGGTATGTCACATGCATATTTTGGTTCCCACAGCTGTCATATTTGATGTATTGATGTACCCAATATGATATAACATCCAAATAAACAGGTACAAAAACATCCATGTCTAGTCAGATGCATAAATTTGCACCATTATATCAATGATTCAGAGCGACTTGATGTTTACCTAGATTTGTATAGTAAGGGTCATAAGACAATGCTTACTACTCTGGAGCCCCTGGGTTTGACAATGCTTACTACTCTGGAGCCTATGGGTTTGATAATGCTTACTACTCTGGAGCCCCTGGGTTTGACAATACTTACTACTGGTACTCTGGAGCCCCTGGGTTTGACAATGCTTACTACTCTGGAGTCCCTGGGTCTACTTCCCTTTAAGGGGGCCTTCATACATTTTGCTGCTATTTTGTTAATTTTGGATTACAAAAGTAATGAATTTTTTACCCTGTAAGTTACTAAGAGTCTCTATCTAGTGTTCAGAGATCCCTGCTTGGTAACCTTTCCCCTTCCCCCTTCATTTCTCCCACCTTCATAATGTCTTCATTCTCAAAAACATTCAACAACCCTTACCCTAGGAGCATTCTGCTAAAGTAAACTTGACCCCCTCCCCAGGGGGAAATCATTCTGCTAAAGTAAACTTGACCCCCTCCCCAGGGGGAAATGTGAGACCCCAGGGTCATATAATTCACAATTTTTGTATAAAGAATCTGACGATATCGACCTTCCCATCTATATACCATTTCCAGAATTTCAGAAAAAGATATTTGAAGTTTTAGCCTATTTGACCCCTTTTGACCCCACCCATAGTGCCCCTTGTGGTCAGTCATGGAAATTTGTTAGGATTCAACGGCCATCTCATACTGATATTTCTGACAACATTTGACTCATTTCCTATTACAAATGACCAAATAATGCTCAAAAATGTGTTTTCCCTATATAAACTATAGTAAACTTAAGGGGGATCCGAGAGACACCATGGTCACAAAATTCACTATTTTTGTAAATGACCTTTAAGACTTTTCTATCTATGAAGAGTATTTAATTCTACCACATCTGTGAGTGGAGAAGAAGATTTTTGAAATTTTAGTCAATTTGACCCCTTTTGGCCCATCCCACAGCCCCCTGGGGGTGGGGACCTTATAATTCACAATTTTTATTGGCCTTATGCCTTAGAAGGTTTGTGGAAAATTTCATTGAAATTGCTTCAGCAGGTTTGGAGAAGAAGTCGAAAATGTAAATTGTTTACAGACATACGACGGAGGACACATGATGATGGACATTAGCCGATTAGAATAGGTCACTTGAGACTTCGTCTCAGGTGACCTAAAAACCAGAATACTAATGTTTTCCCTTTGAATTCTAGCCAATATTAAGATCCATTCTTGAAAATTATTGGCATTTTTTGGTAACAACCCAAACTCCTGTGGCTAAAGCAAACAATTTATCAACAAAAAAGTACCTAACAACCATCAAAGTTTATAATCTATCATTAAGTATGTGATTCTCTTTATCAGTGAATTTGATGTCCCCATTGAACCTTGACTAGTTTATAACCCCACAGAGTGTTCCCTACCAGTTTGTAGCTCTAAATGTTATCTAACCAGTTACATCACCTTTCAAGTCTGTTAATCCAAATGTCACTCAATCAGTTCCATACACGGTAAATCCTGTTTCTCTCCAACTATATACCCAACTTGGTAGTTCCAAATCCTAAATGTAACCCTACTAGCATCATAGCCCTTTAAGCAATGCAAACTTTCAAAACAGTTATTCATGATGTTCTACTACTAGGACTTAATTGTAAAACATTAACTTATCAGTCCAAAAAGTCTACAGTTTGTATTATCCTCCAAAACCTATAAATCAAAATGCTCTATAGTCAGTTCTTGTTAGGAGAATATTTTTACAAATTTGTGGCACATTGCTATGATTGCGAAATTTTGATGAGCATAATATTGAGCATTCGTTGAATCATATAAATTCTGGAAAGACAGATTGCAGTAATTTGAAATTGCTTTAAAACAAATTATCTCGTTTTTTAATTAAATCTTGAATTTTGAACCACATTAATAACCAGTGGCTATACATACAGTATTTCCGTACCAGCCCCATTACCCTGCACTGTTGTCCTAGCCCTGAACTTGTACCTCTATCCATTTTTGTTCAAATAATATTCAGCAGCTCCAAATATTAACCTTGAAATTATGTTACCATACCAACACTTCTTTTTCGTAAAATCCTAGTTTAATTCAACCTTAAAACTCTAGGTAGTGACCATTAATTAATGAAAAAGACGGAACTTCTGAAGATGTGATACATATCTGCCCTTTGATAATGGTTTAAAAGAAAGATTCAAACAAAATTTGTGTTCAAAGTGGTTCTGTTTTAAACTTTAAATAGGAAGAATGAGGACAAGGTTTTAACAGAAGGGGATGATACAGGTATTTAAACAAATAGCTCACTTCAATTCTCATAAAACTATGCTGATAAAAGCACAAATATTTTGATAAAAGTGTGCAACCTTGTTCCTGCTACTGGCCTGGTGTGTCAGATAACGACGTTCCTGTGAACGCTTCCGACATTTACTGCCCAGTGCAGGGCCTGTAAGGATCCAGCACAGAATTCCATCTAGTTATTGGACATTCAAATGAAATAGCACAGACTTGTAGAGAACAATTTGCTTTTTGAATTAAGAAAAAAAAATGAACAAATGTATGTAGACACTTATAATGCTAATAGTCTGGAGCGTTAAGGTGTAAAAAGGGCTCCATGTATATGTCTGTGAAGAAATGTCAGGACATCTGCTATTTTGTTGTGAATATATATGTGGGGCTTTAGAAAAACCTTGCCGCTTGAAGCATATGTTTTATTTTATTATTACTCTAAGATCCTGTTATAATCAAATAATTTTGTAAGTCCCATAAAAACTTTGCACTTCATCCTCAAGCACACTTATTTCAAACATTCCAGCAACTTGAACATTGAACATTTTTACAAGGCTTGGCTCTAGTTTGAAATCCCTATGTCCATATGTTGAATCGATGGAAATGATATCAAACTGAAAGATCAAACTTAATATCTTTTTAATAATTTACATGTGATTTTATCCTCTTTGGAGAAGCATGGGAAATAAAAAGGAGGTAAATACATTATCAACAAACACTTACCTGAACCATAATTTAATGAACAAATGTATGAAGATCAATTTGATTAACAAATGTATGAAGATCGATTTCACTGACATATCCTTCAACTTATCATGCCAGTATTCTTTGTGCGTATCAAGTATTCAGAAATAAAATGGATTTCCAAGGAACAGCTGAAGGCATCAATACAATAACAGTTGTATACAATCCCCCATTAATACAGTATTTATTATGATGGTGTTTATTACATGAAATGTTTATGTAACCTTGAAGCTGTGTTGTTCATATCGATATAACTACCCAATATTAAACGGGAATGATGAATGAACAAAGATTACATATATAGAATCTGTTGTGTATATCTGTAGTGAAATATTACTAATTGGCACTGCCATGCCCTTTATACAGTTCTACCACTGTCAGTCTAACTACCTCAGGGCCTATTGTAGTTAACATAGGTGCCATGTGTCTCACCATCCTTACTCTCCCCCACTCCCTCTCCCTCCCCCATACCCCACCCTCTGTAAAGTCAAATTAAGACGAGCTTTTAATATTTTATATACCACTAGAAATTACCTGTTATGAGAGATTAAGAAGATCAGATTTAGAAACATTCTCTATGACAGAAAAAATCTTGGATATAAACCTTCTACATATGTAGTAACCAGAAATATGAATAAAATGTATATAAATGTTATAAGGTATAGAAACATTCTCTGTGACAAAATCTGACCTCTATATAAAAGCACTAATATTCTTGGTTTTTTCTTATTTTTCAATATGAAGTTTACGATTGTATTTCACGTCAGTTAAGTACAATGTATACAGATAGCATCAACAAATACGCTATCAGTGTAATGATACCCTCTAAAGATCATACAAAATAATACAGACATGACACAAACACCTTTAAGTTCACCGTTATGTACTGTATGACTCAGTGCTAAACATGTCCTACTCCCTAGGTAATGTTATTGTGGGGAAGTTTGGTGGTGCCGTGTTGGTCACCAGGCTGGTTACGGACATCTGACACCTGCGTGATAGTCCTTTCATTTACCATGATCAAGTACCACCAACCATTCTGTGTCTTTACATCAAACAGATCAAGATATTAAAGGACTCCTTTGACAGTGTGTATTCTTCCATGTAATTGGGATATATATTGAAAACGTAATGGTTGAAGAAAACAATATACTAAAGATTAAACACTGTTTTCCCCTCGGTAGTTTGTCTTCACTGGTAAATATTGAGTGGGCTATTACTGATATGTTAAAGACAGTTCTTAAAACATTTTATAAACTTTCTTATACATGACAAATTTATTTCCTATACAGTAGTATCTTACCTGCAGGCTATCTTTTATTTTTATTTTACTACAAGTGTTATATTATATATTCTTTAGAATTACTATTTATTTTGCCATTTTCAAAATCTTTATTCGTAGCCATAAGTTTTGCAATCCTTTTAAAGTCATGGAAAAACCAAATCCTTTTTTGAATATTGTGGTTTAATATTGATTTCAACAAATATTTGGTTACTGTTTGTTGTAATCACGTAACTAAGGTTGGGTTTTCCCTACTGCTGACACCACATTATATAGAACAAGAAGGTAATTTGATCTCAAGACCACATATATAGTATAGCTTGTGTAATCTGGATACCTGTGAATTCCAGTTCCTTCTTTATCATGCCAATAAATCAATTAAACCTGTATAATCTGGAAACCTGACTATACCAGACATACAATGATGTTGGTCTCAGTGACATTCGCCTTAGACAGGTTACACAGTATTACCATAGTTATCATTAATACCAGGTAAATCCCTCACATGGGAGGAGGGCGAAGGCTTAAAGTACAGTTAAACATTAAGTATTTATCATCTCAAATATGTCTAAATTAATAATGTGTGTTAAGCTTCCAATTCTCTATGTCCAAGCAATTGTAAAATGGGTAAGGTATCAATCTTTTACTTTTTACCTTGACCCTTAGTCACATGTTTGAGGCTCATGAGGGTAATTTGCCAAGAGCTGGCTATTAGAAGCCAGTTTCTTTCTGACCTTACCCATCACTAAAACAGCTGGTATATCTGTAATTGACCCCAAGTGACTGTTAATAGGACGTGTACAATTTTTAAACCTGACAATCCTCATCACCACACCCTTTACTGATGTCAGAACAGAGAATGGACACATTGTGCAGAATAAAAAGATGTTATTCTACATAACAATGTGATAATGACTCACTTCAAGACTTATCTGTAGGAACAAGACATATCAAGATCTATTACATGCCAAAACGTTTCTCAGTATAAATACATATTTCTAGCTAAATATATTGTTCACTAATTTGAACTAGTGAAAGGAACTTATGAAAAGTTCCTTGTTTGATTTTTTTCTAATATATATAAAAAGCACAAAATTTCCTTGATAAAATTTTTAAATATCTTTGAAAATTTTAAATGACTACCAATTTTGGTATACGCTGTATATTTTTTGAGATACATGAACCAATGTACCATCCAGATGTATGTAAACCTTAATGAAACCATCTAACATATTATTTTTTATATCATTTGACAGATTTAATGTTTTAGTAATATTTCAGTATTCACAACTCTGTTAAAGTTCTTTTGACCTTCAGTCAAGGTCACTTTGGTAAAGAACCATTGGGTTATAAAGAAAACAATGTTATCTATCCACCACACTTGAAAGTGTTTATCAAATGTTTATTAAGCACACATTTTAATCTGACCTCCTTTGGCACACCCTGATGGACTGTTTACAGACAGAACTTGGCTCTCTTCCCTACTACTCAAAACAAACGAGTGTATAGACCAATATACAAGGGGAGGTGACTCTACCTTAGAATGATGAGCAAGATGGTACCAGTTATCTCCCTTTTAAATCCAAACAACTTATACAATGATTTGGATTTTTTTTTAAACTCAATAGCCACTTTTCCTATATCCCACTACATTGATTCAAAAGTTGATAAATTTTTCATTATCTTTAACTTATCTCTTATATCCACACATGAACATTTTGCACCTGGATGCAGCTTTCAGCTTCAAAGAGAATACAAAATGTTTCCTAATCATCATGTTGCATGGTTCAAGAGAGGGAGTTATAACAGATGACGTGCATATGCGTTTATAAGTTTAGTCTTTTTTATTTACATTGCCAGTGTAGCTAAAGAAACCTTTGAGAATTACTCTTCAAAGTGGCTTCCTGGTCGCCAATGATCGCCTCAATATAGTTCCAGTTGCATTTGCGCAATTTAAATATAGTATCAGTCACTATGTACCTAGTTAACTTCCTTAGTTCACCTTTGTCTATAGCCATATTGGCCTATGTTCTCTCCATATACTGAAGTACTGTGTCAGAGAGTGAGGACATATACTGTCTGTACATCAAACCTGTTTCTATTTGAAATCCATGTAATTTTATACACTAATAAAGAATGAGAAAAAATTGTCATTTGGATTAACTATTCAAGATGAAACTAGCAATTTGATTTCTGATCTTAACAAAACTGTTGTCAGTGTTTGATTCACCACTTTATACACCTTCCCATATATTGTGTTTCCCCAACAGCATGTGTTTATCCATCCTCGATACTCCAGGGGTTCCGATCACTTACGATCTCTACACCCCTGGACTATCTCGTAGTAAAACTGGGGCAACAGAATAGAACAGGTAATTTAGTCCTGTGATGTACATCAAAAGAGCCGTATAACGGTACACTGTGGTTGACTGTGTGGCTTTGAAGTTGGGCGTAGCTCTCTCTGTAGTCTTCAAAGGAAATCTTTGCAGGTCTGTGATTGGTTCAGATCTGTTCACCTGAGCTGCCTTCATTTTTACTATGAGATAGTCCAGGGGTGTAGAGATCGTAAGTGATCGGAACCCCTGGAGTATCGAGGATGGTGTTTATCTCCTACACTTTAAATTAGGTGATAGATCACCTCCACACCAATACGAACCATGTAATAAAGACATATTCTTATTCAAGAAAACATGTGTCCTGGCTATACAGGAATGTAACTGTTAATGGAATTGAGACAGCTTGCTACTTTGTGAAGAAAGACATAGCATACATTGTAATAGTTTTTAATCTTTCTCTTTACCAAGAACATCAAGGAAATACCAGACAAAACAATTTTCGCCTACACTCACAAACCAAATCTGTAAGAAACTTATGGAATAGTTACTGTCGACGCAAGAATAGTGTGAACGGTTTCGGTTGATCACTACATCAGCATTCTGTCGCTATTGCCTGGCAGGCTGGCGGTACACTCTCGATACCTTGGTCACAGTTTTGGTTATGTTATCTCAACGGTGCCGGCAGGTGGCGCTGTTACGTCACACACATGTGTTGCGGGAAACACGTTTGTCAGTAGCTGAGCTACTGTCAAAATGGACGACTTTGTTGAGCATGTTAACCCGGTACTGTCGTTAAATACAATGAGAAGTTAGCCGTTGTTGTGTCCACTTATCTATATTTATGACCTAATACCAGTACAACAACTTGATTTGATTGTTTTTGTCAT
Organism: Argopecten irradians; assembly: GCF_041381155.1. Lineage (NCBI taxonomy): Eukaryota > Metazoa > Mollusca > Bivalvia > Pectinida > Pectinidae > Argopecten > Argopecten irradians. The sequence goes on along the minus strand of NC_091135.1, from coordinate 41,127,581 downwards.
ATTTATTTGATTAATCAAGAGATCGAGGCAACACATTAGCTACAGTAGAATAATAAGCATCTGATAAGAGTGTTAACATTGAATAGTTTGATATTTGAGATTCCGATGTCATACGAGTGTTCTTTTCCATAATATAGACTACGACACAGTTGTTAAGGCATATTAGGCCTACTCCTTTTCCGGCAGTTCCAGTATCCAAGTTAACAGTAATATAACGCTGTAGACAAGTCACAGAAAATTTAAGAAAGAGGTTTAAAACAGATACTAACATCAAGATCATTACTTGTATTACATATTATGTCTAAATTGGCAACACGTGAGCACTGACATTGACTGTGCATTGTCATCTGAATATTGTTGATTCAGTTAATTTTTATTACAGACGGAGATCACCTTTAGAAAGTTGTCTGCAGCATGATCTAGTTAATGTTACACCTGTTTCATCTCGGAAGTATGGTATGTAAGCACAATGTGTTACAAACAATACAGCTGTCGTACATTGACAATACAGTATGTAGACCAACTCCTGTAGATTAAATGAGCATGGTTTTCACAAAAAAACAACAACATTCCTACCATTCCAAATATTTTTGGCATCGTTTTGAGATTAAATAATATTTTATTTGTTTAACAAGAGATCCCAGAGGGATCTTGGCGCCCACCAATGAATGATCTATGTCTGACAATGGAAAGAGGGATCTTTTCCCTGCTTTTCAAACTTTTCAAACACGACTACACATAAAATTTGAGACAGATCGCTGCAGCACTTTCTAAGAAATAGTGGCAACAAACTTCAACAATGAAATCCAAGATGGCGGCCGTGTAGCCATCTTGTTGACCTATCAGTTACAAAATGCAATATGCACAACTAAGGCCCTAAGGGAACCTACATATAAAATTTGAGAGACATCCTTTCAATACTTTTTTTTAAAAATAGCAATAACAAACTTTAACTATCAAAATCCAAGATGGCTGCCAGAACGGCCATCTTGTTGACTGATTGGTCCCAAAACGCAATATGCATATCTAGGGCCCTAGGGGAACCTATGTATGGAATTTGCTTGAATTCCCTTCAATACTTTCTGAGAAATAGCGGTAACAAACTTCCACTACCAAAATTCAAGATGGCCGTCTGTCTTGTTGACAATTCAGTATCAAAAACACAATATGCACAACTAGGTCCCTAGGGGAACCTACATATGAAATTTGAGAAAGATCCCTTTTGTACTTTCTCAGAAATTGTGGTAACAAACTTTAACTATCAAAATCCAAGATGGTCGCCTGGCAGCCATCTTGTTGACTGATCGGTCCCAAAATGCAATATGCACAACTAGGGCCCTAGGGGAACCTACATATGAAATTTGAGAAAGATCCCTTCAGTACTTTCTGAGAAATAGCGGTAACAAACTTTAATTATCAAAATCCAAGATGGCCGCGTGTCCGCCATCTTGTTGACCGATCGGTCCCAAAATGCAATATGCACAACTAGGGTCCTAGGGGAACCTGCATATGAAATTTGAAAAAGATCCCTTTAGTACTTTCTGAGAAATAGAGGTAACAAACTTTAACTATCAAAATCCAAGATGGCCGCCTGTTGGCCATCTTGTTAACCGATCGGTCCCAAATTACAATATGCACAACTAGGGTCCTAGGGGAACCTACATATGAAATTTGAGAAAGATCCCTTCAGTACTTTCTGAGAAATAGCGGTAACAAACTTTAACTATCAAAATCCAAGATAGTCGCCTGGCAGCCATCTTGTTGACCGATCGGTCCCAAAATGCAATATGCACAACTAGGGCCCTAGGGGAACCTACATATGAAATTTGAGAAAGATCCCTTCAGTACTTTCTAAGAAATAGCGGTAACAAACTTTAATTATCAAAATCCAAGATGGCCACGTGTCCGCCATCTTGTTGACCGATCGGTCCCAAAATGCAATATGCACAACTAGGGTCCTAGGGGAACCTGCATATGAAATTTGAGAAAGATCCCTTTAGTACTTTCTGAGAAATAGCGGTAACAAACTTTAACTATCAAAATCCAAGATGGCCGCCTGTCAGCCATCTTGTTGACCGAGATCGGTCCCAAATTTGCAATATGCACAACTAGGGTCCTAGGGGAACCTACATATGAAATTTGAGAAAGATCCCTTCAGTACTTTCTGAGAAATAGCGGTAACAAACTTTAACTATCAAAATCCAAGATGGCCGCCTGTCGGCCATCTTGATGACCGATCGGTCCCAAAATGCAATATGCACAACTAGGGTCCTAGGAGAACCTGCATATGAAATTTAAGAAAGATCCCTTCAGTACTTTTTGAGAAATAGCGGTAACAAACTTTAACTATCAAAATCCAAGATGGCCGCCTGTCGACCATCTTGTTCGCCGATCGGTCCCAAAATGCAATATGCACAACTAGGGTCCTAGGGGAACCTACATATGAAATTTGAGAAAGATCCCTTCAGTGCTTTCTGAGAAATAGAGGTAACAAACTTTAACTATCAAAATCCAAGATGGCCGCCTGTCGGCCATCTTGTTGACCGATCGGTCCCAAAATGATTTGAATAGCCCACCATCTGATGATGGTGGGCTAAAAAAACACCGAAAGCCAACTCACAGAAATGGTTAAAGTAAAGTACCTTTAGCTTCTGTATGTGTAGTCCGGTTTCCTAATTCATACGTTTAGTAGAAACCATTCACACTATTCTTGCGTTGACAGTAAAATGAAACAGATAACGATGAAATGAAAGATAGCCAAATGGCAAAAATTTCAGAACTGCTAGATTTTTTTTTTAATCTCAAAATTTTTATTTTTCCATTTTTAAATCAAAATTGCAAAACTTTTGACCATCAAACAAATGGCTCTAAACATCCTCAACTGAGAAAACACAAGTAAACTTACCGTTAGAGTTTCTTTTAAATCCTTCAATTCCATGACATCATCACCCTATAATTAAAAATTTCATACAACCTTTTTCTTTGTTGTGAAATATTCTTCATCATAAAAATCATGTGTCTGAAACACTTTTTGGTTTTCTTGTTGTTGACATACTTTAGTTCATCCAGATATAATATAATGTACATATTTTTGAGTATATTAATGTAATGTGTGCTATGATATCAACAAAAAATTAATTAATTTCAATTAATTCATACAAAAAAATTTGAATGTGTGAAAATGAGTACAGAATTCAACTCTGTTTACAATGTTGAGTAATCTGTATGTATACAGTGTCATTGTATCTATTTTCACATTGTGTCGAATACATACCTCATTCTGTGTGTCCCAAACATTCATCGTATCAATGTGAGTTAGACAGTACAAGTTTTTTTTCTGTTCACCACACCAGCCAATCTTCGCCTATAACAGATCACAGCCCTTCATTATTTTAAGCCAAATTATAATCTTAAGTGCAAAAATGATTGAAATTAGACCTTTAGTAAATACTTACATAAACAGCAACAATAACAATAGCCCGAGATACTCTGGCCCTGACACCAGACTTAGACACTATGACAGAGAGTGCCTGGTTTAGGGCCAGAGCGTAGTGGTACTCGAAAACCTGGAATAAGCCGACACCGTTTGGTATCGGGCCAGGTCATCTCCGATTCAGGCTACTTACAAAATATTACCACCGAGAATTGCCACTTTCCTTGGTCTTTTCAACAAATGAATAATTTATCTTCTCATAGCCATCCATTTCATCATGAATGCACGTTCTATTGTGTCAACACAGTAGTTTCGTTTTCGCAGCTTTAAAATTCCCTCGTCGTCGTCACCATTTTCTAGTAGTATGCAAATCACCTTAATCTCGACGGATTGTAATATTTGGGTAGATATAACATTCATTTGTTGAATAGACTAAAGTTAGTGGTGCTTCTCGGTGGTCAGTCTGAATCGGAGATGACCTGGCCCGATACCAAACGGTGTCAGCTTATTCCAGGTTTTCGAGTACTACTGCGCTCTGGCCCTAAACCAGACACTATCTGTCATAATGTCTAAGTCTGGTGTCAGGGCCAGAGTATCTCGGGCTACAATAACAAGTGCAGGGCCAAAAGAAAAAAATTCTCAAAACGATTTGTCAAAGTCATAATATAAAGCACATATACTTGACCAAACTCTAATTTAGACTAGCATGAAAACTCTTTACAATGAGTAAAGATTGATATCTACAGAATGGCATTTGTACTCATTATTTTGAATGAAGCTGAATGAAAAGGAAAAAAAAAGAAAAATAAAGAAAAATAGAGAATTGAAAACTACTTGTTTAACAGACTACGTAATTGAGACAGATAAATGAGAATTCCCTTGGTTATCCAGGGCTCGCGCTGTCAGTCGCCATAGGCGCCAATGGCAAATTAGAAATGAATTTGGCGATTTAAAAACAGCATTGGCGAAAGAATAATTTTTCATGAACCCATAATTTTCCTCCCACTACAGACGTTTTCCATACAGTGAAATTCGCCAATTCTAGCCATACACCAGGACAATGGGGCACTTGCTTGATAATTAGGTAGACAAAAGGTGTGAACACTCCTGACCACCACCCAGATCCCAGATCCTAATTGGCTGCCTGGGGCTGTTTCCACCTGGGCTTGGTAGTGTCACACGTGTGTATTACAGCTGAAGTTGATCGATTGGCCACCATAAGAGAAAACAATTACCTGGCCTTTCAATACATTTTGTGATTACAGCTAGTGAGCATTACATCAGAAACAAACACAGCTTACAACTGTAAATGATTTACTCACATTTTTTAATGTTTAATAGGCCTAACAAGTTTAACAACTGTCCCCCAAGTCACAGAGCTCATTCACAAAGTTTGCAATCGTAATGGCCGCCATTTTGGATATTTGTAATAGTAGGCCCAGACCAGTACAACTTCAGGATTTCATAAAAAATCATTTTTAAAAAAATAGGAAGGGATTTTTTTCCCCAGAATTTTTGTGTACATTTAAAAAAAAAAATACATTATGAAAAAAATATTAATGGTAAATATAAATACATTTTAATGAATTAAATTTTAAAGGGCCACTACCTTTCCGAAACGGCTTTTAATTTTTAAAATAGGAATGTAAAACGAGATCAATAATTTTGTAGAGTCGCAGAAGTTATTAACTATACGTTTACTAGCACACGTTATCATCACCTTCAGAACTGTTTAATTAGAATAAATTAAATGTTTTTTTTCATAACGCGGGTCGTTTTATGTTTCCCGCCGTCGTCCTAAATGCCGCACGGTAGTTGACTATCACTAGCGCCAGACGGCAAAAACAGCGAAATGAATCTTCACTGTTATCGTACATTAGACAGGAAAATCTTGCATATGTTCGGTGTTGTTACCTACATCTTAAGCCCATCGATACATTTTTTCTTTTGTTATTAATGTTTTTTAAGAAACCTTTAAATTTTGCTCCGGAAAGGTAGTGGGCCTTTAAAGGCCCATTACCTTTCCAAAACGGCTTTTAATTTTTAAAATGGGAATGTAAAACGAGATCGATAATTTTGTAGAGTCGCAACAGTTATTAACTCATCTTTAATACTACACTCATCCTCACCTTATTTAAATTTTAACTTAAATAAATAAAATGTTAATTTTCATAACGCGGGTCGTCTTATGTTTCCCGCCGTCGTCCTAAATACCGCACAGTAGTTGAATATTACTGCGTCAGATGGCAAAACAGCGAAATGAATCTCCACAGTTATCATTATTACGCAGGAAATCTTGCATATGTTTGATGTTGTTACCTCATCTTAAGCCATGGATAGGCATTTTCTTTTGTTATTAGTGTTTTTAAGAAACCTTTAAATTTTGCTTCGGAAAGGTAGTGGGCCTTTAAAAATATTTTCACATTTTCTCTCTCAAATTAGATCTATATTTTATTATTTCAACTGATACTGTAACAGGTTTGACACTATTTTTTTTTATTTAGTACTTCTGTTGTGATGAAAATTAAGTAAATATTTCCATTCAATTATGCCCAGTATTTTTCATATATATATTTCAATAAAAGATATATAAAATATAAAGGTATTAGTATTGAAATGCATGTTTAATTGGCATTTTTTGCCCTTCTTCTAATCAATATAAAAAATATAAAAAATTGTCCCTGTATAGAATACCCAGGTAGATCGACACGCGACCCGCAAATTTCAATTGGCGAATCCAATTTTTGACCCAGAGCTAGCCCTGGTTATCCACAGAATTTACTGTATATCAAATACAATGAATAAACAGATTTTATAAAACCATAACACATTATAATAGTGATTTGATTGCACAGTAAAGGGTAACTATCAAAGCTAGATTTGACCATTTTAAAAGGAGTCTGCATGACAGATATAAAGATACTGTACTGACCACAGAAGATTCTGAGTTGAGGGTCAGTTTGAGGGCGTCGTCCTCTGAGGCCTCACCAAGGTCAAACAGACACACCAGACCGTCAGTGGATCCAGTGGCCACCCGATCAGGATCGTCAGGGTGGAAACATACCTATTATAAGTAAATAATCATCCTACAGCACAGCCTCATGGAGAAGCATTATAGACCCACATCAATTACCTAGCAACTACCTCACATGGCTTTTGAACTCAATCAGTAGAGGAATAGTGGTAGAATATCAGGACACTCTCAAGAGTCAGCGACCACGGCTCTTTTGAATATACAAATAGTTATGTTTTGTAGACAATAAAGATACATTAAATATTTTGCATATCCATTGATTTGGTCTTTTTTTAGGTCTAATTCATAGAAAACACCATTATATTCATTATTTCCATTATTTCAATTTTCTGTAATTTAATTTGGGTTCATTATTTCCATTATTTCAATTTTCTGTAATTTATTTTTTTTTTTTTAAATATCGAACCACTAACTAGCAGAATGTATATAAACATAATTTTTTTTACATATTTTTCTCTACTTTTGTGTACACAACTACAAAATAAAAAAAAAAGTGAAGTATACAAGGTTTTTATGCACACACAAAAACAGGAATATCAGGTATTATAATGAATGTACTGACAACCTAGCAGATAATATCATGACATGTTAAAATTTGCAGAACAATGTTAAATTGTTGTAAGAACTGGGCCTGTTTTCTCAAAACAGATTTCAGTCAAAAACAAACATAAGTCTAAAATTAATAACATAGATTACAATAATAGAAATAATTTAAAGGCTCACTACCTTTCCAAAACGGCTTTTAATTTTTAAAATGGGAATGTAAAACAAGATAGATAATTTTGTAATGTCATAAAGTAATAAACTTACAGTAAATACTTCACATATCGTCATTCTGAACAATTTGATTAAAATAATAAATAAAATGTTAATTTTTCATAATGAGGGACGTCTTATGTTTCCCGGCGTTTTTCATAAATACCATACCGTAATTGACTATCACTGCGCCAGACGACAAAACAGCGAAATGATTCTCCACTATAATCATATATTATAGAGGAAATCTTGCATATGTTTGGTGTTGTAAGCTCATCTTAAGCCATCGGTATATTGTTTCTGATGTTATTAATGTTTTTAAGAAACCTCTATGTTTTACATTTGGAAGGGTAGTGGGCCTTTAAGTTTTGATTTAAGTTATCGCTAAAGAGCCCCCATCAAACTACCCTGTCTTCTGTCCCTATAGAAACAGACAATAATATTATAAAGAGCTCCAATCAAATTACCCTGTCTTCTGTCCCTATAGAAACAGATAATGATATTATAAAGATATTTTTTATGTTGGCAAAAAACTTGAATTCTTTTTGAGAAAATTTAATAACATTGCAAAGAAATAAAAGTCCTCTTGAGACACCAGGTGTAGCTCGATAAATACTGAGACACCAATTTCCACATTCGCATTGGATTGTAGCCATTTGTCTGTTTCCAGTTCTATTTCAAAACAGCTACAACTATTTAAGGATATACCAGTTTTTGAAGGAATAGAAAATCAATTTCGAAGTACAGATATCTACAGAAAAATCACTAAACTTTGGCCAGTAACTAACAACTGCCTAAAAGGGACATCAAATATGACAGACAAATTTAGCATTCCTAATAAAATGTAACCCACAGTTCAAAACTTACCAGAACATAATATGAGTATCAGAATTTTTATTTTTGGGTTCTGTGCCTGCACACACAACACGGTCATTAGAGTTGATGTCAAAACTGGTGAAAATGTTGTTAGTTTCATCGTAGCCTGAAAATAATCATATGTAAGCATTAAATTATTGAAATCATCGCTTACAAAAAATAGATCAGCTTAAAAACTCTTTTGCTTTTAAAACATTTAAGGTTTACTTGGCAATGGTTTGATAACCAAATAAAACTTCTTTATAATGGTACCAAGGTACACAGTATGCTGAAGTTTAGAATCAGTTGTTATTTGTAGGTGTGTACAATAAAACCTACCTTCGAGAATCTGTACTGGATTCTTCATATTGGTCCTTGTGTCCCAGCATCTGTAGAAAACAAGGTACATTGTTAAGGTGGTTCTGATTTAGGACACTCACACCTGTTACAGTACTATTCTGTATTCAGTATTTGCATATTACAGAGTTAACTGTCCTTGCAGGTGGGTACATATTGCTATGTGATGTTTGTTTGAGTGCAACATCATATTTTTCAGAGAAAATTATATCATTTTGCTCACAAAGTAATGATGTCACATTGATACCTGTCTGCAAGGAAGATTTAATAAGCACAGCGGGAATCTCAGTATCTCATCAGTCCATCATCATTGAAAAGCCATAATTGTCATATAAAAGATATAAAGTCATATTTACATAAACATAACAAAAAGCTTATATTGTAAACAAGCATGTTTTGGTTTGTTAACATTTTTGATATACAGGATCTTAAAAGATTTCATTAGATTTTATGAAACAAGCTTTTAATTTTGCGGGCCTTGCCAAGCAAAAATTAAAACTTTGAGACGAATTACAAAGAATATCAATACCAAATGTGCTGCAAAAACCCAATAGAGGCAAACATTTTGTCTTGCTGTCATCAAAATCCTGACATCAAAAGCAATAATGACCCATTTTCCTAGATATAAAACATGAACATGTGTGTTACACTGATTTCTTCAAGCTACGTATTACTGACCAATACAATAATTGATAGGAGATAAAAATGTGACAAAGTCAAGATCAAACCCTTCTCATTTGTCAACTTCTACTTACTTTATTGTCTTGTCAAAGGATGATGTGTACAGGAGGTGATGCTCAGTCTTTCCAAACTGTATCCCCGATATGACAGCAGTATGGGCTACAAAGTGCAAGGGAAGATAATTCAATAAACTTACAAATTGCAAGGGAGACAACCCATAATATAACAACATTATTCTTGGCATCAAAGTGCAAGGGGAGACAACTCACAATTAAAATCCTCAGATACAAATGCAATTGGAGAAATCTATCCGTATATGATCATTGTGTATTAACCAATTCAGTAATCTATTATATTTTGACAACCATCGCCATTTGGGCCTGGCAACACAATGTGCAAGAGAGACATTTCAACAATACAAAATACAGTTTGTTAATATATATTACTAATACAGCTTATCAACATCATGGTGACTTATACAGTAGACTATCTGGGTTACTATCATATAACTAATAGTGATCAATAGGGAAAACAAAGGCATGTAATGAGGTATCACAATTTCTCACCAGTGACATGCTGTGATCCCTTCAAACTACCACTTCCATAGTTAAACAGTCGGATGTTATGGTTACTACTGGTCGCAGCTATAAGTTTTTCTGTAGAATCACTGTCATAAAAAAATTGATAAAAGCTTACACATGCATATATAGTTAGATGTATCCAGTACATACAAACATGAAAGTATAATTTGTCTCCTTAGGTCTTCATAAAAATGTAAATATCAAATACAGTGGAACTCGGTTAATACAAATTTGAAGGGACCTAGATAAACCTACGAATTATATAAGTGTTCAAATTAAGCGAGTTTTCATGTATACTGACTATATCTTTACTTGGTATAGACTAGTTCCATGTCGTTAAACAATGTGAACAAGAGAGATGTCAATATCACTGATGGTAGTTGCAAAATTATAACAAGAAAACGTAGATATATATTTTGAAATGCTGTAATACGGCAGATTTATGAAAAAGATATCGGCCTGTCCACAAAATCTCATTTCGAGTTATCAGAACATTTTATTTATGATTTTTGGAATTAGTACTTCATTCAATATAGGGCATAGTGTCATAGATTTTTTTTTTCGGGACACAATTAATCGGGTTTTTTTCTATCTTGAAATAAAATAAGAAGCTCAATGGTGGTAATCATGTAAGAACATAATTTTGTGTAACTGAAGAAAAATACTAATTCGTCTGCCACTGTTTTCATAAAGAAAAGAAAATGCCATTTGTCGGCGGTGGAGTAGGTGGAGCATATTTATAAAGTCATAATCAGTTTAATCACAGTATATGAACATATGTATGCGTCACTGTCATATTTTCCCTATATATTCTATCTATTTTTAATATTTTTGTTTGAATTTTCATGATCTCATCTACTGATGAATTTTAACCAAAACTGGAATACTTGTGGAAAAGTGTCTATACTGGAACATTATCAGCTCATAATATTTTGACTGACTATAAGCCTAGTTCAGTTGACAGACCAGATCAACAGCGGAAATATTTAATGGAAGCTACGATAAATGTATTAATTTAAGTAATCAAAATATTCAATGAGAGGTCTTTGACATTTTTAAAGTATTGTCATAGCACAGGGAAGCCTGATTTTTACCTTGTAACTGTGTGCTGCTTGCAACACGTGTGGAGTCAAAACAAATTTCTCAAACCGGAAGTGATACACTAGTATTGGGAGACACTAAATTCCGGAATTTTTTTTAACTGTCATGCAGTACACGGGAATATTGCACATAAAATAAAAGCAAAAATAACACATAATTAATATGATCATAGAGAGTAGTTTAACCGCACATGTATCCAGTACATACAAACATGAAAGTATAATTTGTCTCCTTAGGTCTTCATAGAAATGTAAATATCAAGTACAGTGGAACTCAGTTAATACAAATTTAAAGGGACCTAGATAAACCTACGAATTATATAAGTGTTCAAATTAAGCGAGTTTTCATGTATACTGACTATATCTTTACTTGGTATAGACTAGTTCCATGTCGTTAAACAATGTGAACAAGAGAGATGTCAATATCACTGATGGTAGTTGCAAAATTATAACAAGAAAACGTAGATATATATTTTGAAATGCTGTAATACGGCAGATTTATGAAAAAGATATCGGCCTGTCCACAAAATCTCATTTCGAGTTATCGGAACATTTTATTTATGATTTTTGTCATTCGGACCCAATCTTTACTTCGTATTATCCAAGTTCTTCAAGTTTTCCTAATTCGAATTATCCGAGTTCTTTAAACAAAGATGAAGAGGAATTCGGCCGGGACCGTCAAAGTACTTCGTATTAAACCGGGTTGTCGAATTATCAGAGTTCGTATCAAACAAGTTCCACTGTATATGTAACTTTTGACTTGATTTTTAATTTGGCAGACATGTAATTTATAGAATATATGGAATAGCAATACAGTATAAAAAATGTTTTATCAAATCAATTCATAATAGAATAAATTTCATCAATTTGTATTACTACCATGGATACAGGTTTCATTTAAATTATAACAATTAAACACTCACATATGTTGCACAGCGAGATCTAACACATATATCTCCTTTTGCGATAACTCTGACAGGCCTGCTAATTGAAGTTGAGAGAACAGTCCTGTAAGTTCTGTGTCAGCCATACTGTCTGGCTTTTATCTCTCTGCCTACTTGTCTGTGTCCAGACAGTTCTGTATGCAATGCCACTCAAATAGAAAGGGGCTATTGAGGTACTCCACCCCTATACATAGGTAATGCCTCGATGAATTGTTTCAGTATTCCCAAAATCATGCAGTTCCACAGTTTCCAACAGCAGCTCCTGATATATCTCTCTAAAATATATATTTGGTACAGCTTAATTAAAATATTAAGCCCAGTCTATTATTAAACACATTGAGCATTACCAAAATTTGAGACCTTAGATACTCCACTGCCAACAGAGCATAAATGATACTCGTCATTTGAACACTAAACTGTCTAAATATGTGTCTAATTAACACAAAAATTTACAGAAAATAATTTATTTGCTTGTGGTGCAAGTGGAATTATTACTTCATTCAATATAGGGCATAGTGTCATAGATTTTTTTTCGGGACACAATTAATTGGTTTTTTTTCTATCTTGAAATAAAATAAGAAGCTCAATGGTGGTAATCATGTAAGAACATAATTTTGTGTAACTGAAGAAAAATACTAATTCGTCTGCCACTGTTTTTATAAAGAAAAGAAAATGCCATTTGTCGGCGGTGGAGTAGGTGGAGCATATTTATAAAGTCATAATCAGTTTAATCACAGTATATGAACATATGTATGCGTCACTGTCATATTTTCCCTATATATTCTATCTATTTTTAATATTTTTGTTTGAATTTTCATGATCTCATCTACTGATGAATTTTAACCAAAACTGGAATACTTGTGGAAAAGTGTCTATACTGGAACATTATCAGCTCATAATATTTTGACTGACTATAAGCCTAGTTCAGTTGACAGACCAGATCAACAGCGGAAATATTTAATGGAAGCTACGATAAATGTATTAATTTAAGTAATCAAAATATTCAATGAGAGGTCTTTGACATTTTTAAAGTATTGTCATAGCACAGGGAAGCCTGATTTTTACCTTGTAACTGTGTGCTGCTTGCAACACGTGTGGAGTCAAAACAAAATTCTCAAACCGGAAGTGATACACTAGTATTGGGAGACACTAAATTCCGGATTTATTTTTAACTGTCATGCAGTACACGGGAATATTGCACATAAAATAAAAGCAAAAATAACACATAATTAATATGATCATAGAGAGTAGTTTAACCGCACACAATACTTTATTTACTTCCAGAGTTCATGCTGAGGACTGCTGTAAAATTATTAATCATTAATTTGTTATTATTTATGTCTGAGGATTGACAATTTAGTAAATGAAATTTCAAAAGTAAAATCACAACAGTTACTGTCAAATTTAAGTCATAACTTATTGAAAATCAAACTTAATACCACATGGGTCTGCATGTTCTATGTTATATGCAACAATTTTTGTAGTTAATTATGATTTGAAAATGTTGAATATCCTAAAGATGGAACATATTGATTTAAATGTTGGAAGTGTACTGATGATTTTATGTTTATTTCCATGGACTTGTTTTTTTTAACCGCGAATGACGTCGGGGTTCTTATGACATTGGAGGTCTTTATGATGTCACACTGACGGAGGCAGCGGGGAATTTGATTTGGTAATAGCGATAACAGTTCATTATTACACATTGACTTAAAAAATACAGAAAAACGGAAATTAAAGCATTAAATTACCTTCTTGGGGGATTGATGGTCCAGGATTGCAGACAAAATAATCATAATGCACTAGTGCGCATTATCCAGTTTGTCTGCAATCCTTGCAGAATTATAGGACCATCCATACCCCAAGAAGGCAATTTAATGCTTATTTGGTCCAACCACATCCTCGATACTCCAGGGGTTCCGATTACTTACGATCTCTACACCCCTGGACTATCTCATAGTAAAACTGGAGGCAACAGAATAGAACAGGTAATTTAGTCATACGATGTACATCAAAAGAGCCGTATAACGGTACAGTGTGGTTGACTGTGTGGCTTTGATGTTAGGCGTCGCTCTCTCTGTCGTCTTCAAAGGAAATCTTTGCTAGCCTGTGATTGGTCAAATGTTTTCCGCTGAGCTGCCTTCAATTTCACTATGAGATAGTCCAGGGGTGTAGAGATCGTAAGTGAATGGAACCCTTGGAATATCGAGGATGGTCCAACCATAGGTCTTTATAAAAAAATAGTCATTCTCTACATGAAAAGGATGCTTACCGGTATTTACTTAATTTTAATTATACACCATGTAGAGTATGATTTTTTTCATTTTTATATTCTAGAGGCCTAAAACGTCTAAAAATGGTCAAATATAGACACTCGTGACCAAATAGATAATACATTGTACTGGTAAATATATCAATTGTAATTTTCAAATCCTTGCGCTCACAGAAAAGTTAATTGAGACTTATCCTTTACCTTCCAGATTTTGTTTTGCTTACATTCCATATACAGAGAATTTTGGCCTCTCTACAGCTGGAGTAAATTATCAAAATATTTTGAAAGAAAGTGCATGGTTCCACCTTATTGCATACTCCATGATCAGAAGTTGATGCGCCACTAGCAAAGCAACAGCTAATCTTGACCTTTAAACACAATCCAAAGAACTTTAAAAAAAAGGGATCTGCGTGAAGATAAAGTATGATCTGGTGAGAGGACTACTGAGCTATTGCACAGAAATTGATCTTTTTTAAAACTTAGTGACCTTGTTTGGACCTGAAAAGTAACGGTTATCCCAAGAAAGCACTTTAAATGTGGATAAAGTTCAGTGATCAGGAACCTCAATGCAAAGACTGCTGCTGATACCAATGTCGACTTTGCTTACTGCAGCTAAGTACAAAGACTGCTGCTGATACCAATGTCGACTTTGCTTACTGCAGCTAAGTACCAAGGAATTTAAAGATGCATGTAACTTGAAGGTTACATGTAATGCCATTTTTCATTAATTCCCACTTCCCAACCAAAAAAGTTTTTATACAACAAATACTTCACCTAATACAGAACCAATCAGTTATTACTATTGTTTCACCATTCCTCAAATGTTTGTATGTAACATATTGATAACAATAACAAATATTTGTAGAGTATCATTGTGTTTATTCTGTCACTGACAAATGTAATGTACTATACACAATCAAGCTGACAGACAAAGGGCATGATAAAATTAATATGTACAGAATGAACAAACATCAAAATAATGTAAAAACACAAAATGCTTCTCTCAAAATATAAAGACAAAATCAGACAAAATAAAATAAACAATTGACAACAGTTTTCTATCATAAAATACATTAATAATGATCTACATTAAAACTGTTGAAAACAACTCAATGACTTGCACTATGTTTTCTAAATTCAACATTAAATTTTGTAAGTTCTTTTCATCAGTTAGAGTCCCGTTATATTCAGAGGACTGTATGAGGTCAGTCTATTAGATCCAGTCTTTCTCATGGATAATGTTATTGCTACATGTACATGCATATCCTGCCTCAATATTTAATTATTTATATCTACTCTATTTCTAACCCCCATTGTCCCTGAACTATGAAATGGTATCAAACCATCATTTTCTAAATATTACTGAATTCAAAATATCAGAATGCATATTAAACATTTGACATTTTATTGCAAATCCATTCCTCTTAAAATATTGTTTTGTAAACATCTTCATTCTGAATACCTATTGTGTACATTCAACAAATGCAACATCTGGTACATTTGTTATTGGCCCATCATCCAAGGTCTACTAGTGTCATCTCCGCTTAAAATCAGTTGTTTCCAAAACAATTAATGCCCATCAGAAATTATTTATTTCATTTAACTTATAATTTCACTAAAACTGTATTGCTATGTCAAAATAAGATAGGATATAACATTTAGCAACATTCTCTGAATTAAAATAATCTAAAAAATTTTTTCCCAAATTTTTCAAACCATGAGGTCAAAACATCTAAATTGTAATATTTTCAAAACTAAGACTTTAAAGGTAGTTAAACTATTTAAGACTAGAATTCAGTCAACACAAGTCCTATTTAATTTACATTTAATCTCTAACATTACCCCCCCCCCCCCCCCCCTTTACTAATCGTCTGTCACAGTATTTTATCTCCGTCTTCGTGGACTTTTGCTTCGACTACGTGCACGTGGTGGTCCGCCTCGGTCAGGACGCCGTGGACCGCTACGATCCCGGAATGTGTCCTGCTCATTACCTCCTCTACGGGGTGGGCTGCCACGTCGGTATGGTGATGGCTGTTAATATAAGTAACAATTTTATTATTGACTCCAACAAATCATTGATCATACTTCATCTGCACTAGGTGGAAATCAAAGATCCTACTTCAAATCATCTCTATAAGTTTCCGTTTCTATCTGACATTATATAAATTGATTTTAATTTCCAGGCATTATGGTTAAAATGAAATATTTAGAAAACATCTGAATTAATAGTGTAAATCCTACATACAGGTCTACGTCTGTCAAAGCTGCTGCGGTCACGGTTGGCCGACCGATTGTCTCCAGGAGATTCCCTGGCTCGTATCTTCTCCCTCATGGCTATTCGCTCTATTCTCTCCTTCTCCCTCTGTTCTACCTGTACAAACAACAATGACATTTCAGAATACATCTTGAATGTCCCAATTCGGTCATTTTCATCAAATGTTTTCCTCAAATTTATCTAAAAATGATTAAGGACATAAATGGCCCCACCTCCAAATATAATCTGATGAAATTGGACAAGATGGACACAAAAAACACTTTATGACACCATTTCATGGCGAAGGTTTCATATCCTCTACTTTATAGTACTTATAACACCAACCAAATGGATATCTATATACATAAGGTGATAGTATGTGACCAACCTAACCCTTGACATACATTTCTTACCAAACACTGATGATATGCAAAGCTATTATTTAAGATTCTTAATCATTGCATCACTAATGAGACTAATTCACATACCACGTGATACCTAATTACGTTTGTGTGGGACTAGTTTCTCCAGTGGTGATGGAATGTAACTCTTTGTAATCTTCCCCCTGAAATGATGTTAGCGGAGGATATGATCTTTTGACATCATTCCATCACCAATAGAAACAAAAGTCCTGCACAAACGTCATCAGGTATCACGTGGTATGTGAATTAGTGCTTTTGGCTATAGACATACCTGAGCATCTGTGAGTGGCAGCCAGTATATACATGGTGTGGTCTTTGTTTTCTTAAACAGATCATCCAGAAGTTTAGCTGGTGGCTCATCTTCCACTTTCTTCTCTGGGACAACTAAAAATGCAGCAGGAAAATCACATGTATATGATTTATATATGTAGACAGAAAGTGCCAAAAATGACAATTATACATGTATTAACATAATCAATTAGAATTTATAATTGCTCAATAATCAAAGACTGATGTCAACTTTAGTACCAAAGTTTTGTAACAAATACTGATAGTGAAGGGAAAAAGCCTGGTCAAACTCTCATTGATAAAGATTAATGAGGATTTCATCTGGTCCATGACATACCATCTCACCACAGTCAACATCTGATCTGGGAATGAATCAATGTTCCAATAACATGAAGTCTGACAACATTATGGTCTAATTTCATTCATTTCTTCGCAAATAACCAAACTTTCCATCAGATTTTACATACACCAATACACATGATAAAAGAAATACCCTCACACCTACCTTTCTTTTCGCGCCTTTCTCTTTCTCTGCTGCGTTCTCGTCCTCTCCGAGACCGTCCTGGAGATGGTGACCTCGATCGTCCTGGTTTCCTCCCCGACAGTTCCCTCTCCCTGGACTGACGGATCTTGTCCCGATCCCATTCCCTAATGGGAGGAGCTTTAGCTGCTTCCTCTCTCTTCTTTTGGGCTTCTTTCTCTCTCTTTTCTCTTTCTTTCTCTCTTTTCTCTTTCATTTCTTGTTGACTGTCCCTTCGGACTGCTGCCTTTGGTCCTAGTTCTTTCTGCTTGTGGAATTCAATCTGGAAAGTAAATTGCAGTTAAATTTAACTTCATCATGATGGTAATCAAGGTAAAAATGATACACAAGTATGTGTAAACTTTACAAGGCTTGCTTCATCCTACTCAACAGAATTAGCAAAGTGTTGTGATTTTACAATTTATCATTGATAATTAAGATTACCTCATCTAGTGAAGCAAAATCTAAGCGCAGTATCTTTGGGTTGGAGGATGGCCATTTAGTGTTGTGGAGGGCTTTTCTTGTCTGTACAGCCTGCTCTTCTGTCTCATACTGAAACATAAAACATATCAAATATTAGCTACACACTACACAGGACAACATTTTGTTCTTTCACAGCACCGATAGCATTCCCTCCTACTAACATTCTATGAAAAAGATTTAAATACATTTGAAGCAGTTGATGAAAAATTTTGAATTGTTAATGCAGCAATGGAACATAAGGCTGAAATATGAATTTTTACATTACTGGTACAAAGTGTTCAATATTTACCGTAACATAACAATGAGATTTGATCTTGTCAATCCAAAACGTGGAATCATCAAATGTTCCTGTTCGACTCAGCAGATCCTTCAGCTGTTTAATGGTGAAAGGTCTAACAAGATTTCCTACGTGGATGACTTTACTGACGGGGTTCCGTGGAGGAGAGGGTGACCGCGGCGGTGCTATCGGTTCATCAGTCTCCTGTAGGGGCACGGGCTGGCTGATACGTCTGATTATTTTAGGTTCTATAGAATAAAACAAAACAATAATTAGGTATCATTTTTCGTTAGGGCTATGGATTGTCTAACATGTGGCGATCCGATCCGATCCACGATTCAGGGTTGACGATTCACAGATCGGACCACGAATCACCAGTTAGATACAAGCAAAAGATTCAATTGAAGTAAAACTGTTTTTATTGATAAATCAATAATGGTCTTATATATTGATGAATGTTTGATTGATAATTAAACTATTTTTAGCAGTTTTACATTCCTTATCATTAAGCAATAGAGTTACAGGTGAAGTACAGCAGGATTCAGTCACTGTAACTGTAAAAAAAAATCAAATCATTTGAATTTTGAAATGACGTCATCTAAAAAATACTACTGCACATTAATTACGGCGTGAATCAAAGTCAAACCATCTGTGAAGTGGTACACTGTATATAAATTATCATGGTAAGGCATAAATCACCATATCAAAACATTTTCATTGTAACTTTTATTTTGGTCAAATACAGAAAAAACATTGAGATTATGAAAAAAATGTTTAAAATCTGTAAGAGCAGTTACGATTTAGTTTGGTTCTAGGCCTATAGTTTATATTTTTAATCAGGTAATTTATGATTTTGACTCATAATTAGCCTACCTTTCGTTTTTGACATGGGGTTCACATCTGAAGTACTCAGTAGCCTAATATACTATATTCGTATTTTTACATATTTCCGACCCTTAATGAAAATGAAATTGATAATAATTTTTTACGTCTCTAGAATTCAATAATTATGTTTTATCATTATTATTTTATGAAGAATTCACAACATTGCATCGAAGCGTGGATACGAAAACAACATGTTGCTAGCTTTACTTCACGCAGCTCTTGTGTACTTCCGGTCTACTTCAAAGTGAAAACATCGATGATATTCAGACTTCAGTGTACATTCCTTCACATTTTTGAGCTATGATAGCATTAAAGAAGGTATTATTTTTTTGCTTTTGAAAGATCGCGATCCACAAATATCAGGAGTAACAAATATTTGTATCTGATCTTTTTCAATAATTTGTGAATACTCAAGTACTCGGATACTCGTTACAGCCCTATTTTTTGTTTCTTCATTTTTGGACGGATTTAAATTACTGTAATAATGTACTGTCTATTCAACATTTTGGTTTAAAGATAAAAGATAGTCAAGTCATGTAAAGGTTCATTGTTTCTTTTCTAAAGGAATTTTAATATTAACCTCTAAATCCCCTATTGGGCCCCACCCCTCCTGCCCCCTGGGGGTTAGAGCCAAAATTTATACAAGTTCTGTTCCCCTTCCACAAAGGATGTTTGTGGCCAAATTTGGTTACCCATTATTGCGTTGAAGTAACAAGTTCTGTTCTCCTACCCCCAAGGATGTTTGTGGCCAAATTTAGTTACAATCCATACAAAACTCTAGGACAATTAAGTAGCAATTTATAGAATTTACCTATAATTCCCCTATTGGGCCCCGCCCCCTCCTGCCCTGGGGACCAGAGCCAAAATTTATACAAACTCAGTTCTTATTCTCCCAAGGATATTTCTGGCCAAATTTGGTTACATTCCATGCAGAACTCTATGACTAGTAGCGAATTAAAGGATTTACCTCTATTTCCCCTATTGGGCCCCACCCCTCCAGCCCCGGGGGGGCCAGAGCCAAAATTTATACAAGTTCTGTTCCCCTTCCCCCAAGGATGTTTCTGGCCAAATTTGGTTACAATCCATGCAGAACTCTACGACTAGTAGCAATTTATAGGATTTTCCTCTATTTCCCCTATTGGGCCCCGCCCCTCCTGCCCCCGGGGGGTCAGAGCCAAAATTTATACAAGTTCTGTTCCCCTTCCCCCAAGGATGTTTGTGGCAAAATTTAGTTACAATCCATGTAGAACTCTATGACTAGTAGCGATTTAAAGGATTTACCTCTATTTCCCCTATTGGGCCCCGCCCCTCCTGCCCCCTGGGGGTTAGAGCCAAAATTTATACAAGTTCTGTTCCCCTTCCACAAAGGATGTTTGTGGCCAAATTTGGTTACAATCCATGCAGAACTCTATGAGAAGTAGCGATTTAAAGGATTTACCTCTATTTCCCCTATTGGGCCCCACCTCTCCTACCCCCAGGGGATCAGAGCCAAAATTTATACAAGTTCTGTTCCTCTTTCCCCAAGGATGTTTGTGGCCAAATTTGGTTACAATCCATGCAGAACTCTAGGACAAGTAGCGATTGATAGAATTTATCTCTATTTCCCCTATTGGACCCCGCCCCTCCTGCCCCCTGTGGGTCAGAGCCAAAATTTATACAAGTTCTGTTCTCCTACCCCCAAGGATGTTTGTGGCCAAATTTAGTTACAATCCATACAAAACTCTAGGACAATTAAGTAGCAATTTATAGAATTTACCTATAATTCCCCTATTGGGCCCCGCCCCTCCTGCCCTGGGACCAGAGCCAAAATTTATACAAACTCAGTTCTTATTCTCCCAAGGATATTTCTGGCCAAATTTGGTTACATTCCATGCAGAACTCTATGACTAGTAGCGAATTAAAGGATTTACCTCTATTTCCCCTATTGGGCCCCACCCCTCCAGCCCCGGGGGGGCCAGAGCCAAAATTTATACAAGTTCTGTTCCCCTTCCCCCAAGGATGTTTCTGGCCAAATTTGGTTACAATCCATGCAGAACTCTACGACTAGTAGCAATTTATAGGATTTTCCTCTATTTCCCCTATTGGGCCCCGCCCCTCCTGCCCCCGGGGGGTCAGAGCCAAAATTTATACAAGTTCTGTTCCCCTTCCCCCAAGGATGTTTGTGGCAAAATTTAGTTACAATCCATGTAGAACTCTATGACTAGTAGCGATTTAAAGGATTTACCTCTATTTCCCCTATTGGGCCCCGCCCCTCCTGCTCCCGGGGGGTCAGAGCAAATATTTATACAAGTTCTGTTCCCCTTCCCCCAAGGATGTTTGTGGCCAAATTTGGTTACAATCCATGTAGAACTCTATGACAAGTAGCGATTTAAAGGATTTACCTCTATTTCCCCTATTGGGGCCCCCCCCCCCTCCTGCCCCCAGGGGGTCAGAGCCAAAATTTATACAAGTTCTGTTCCCTTCCCCCAAGGATGTTTGTGGCCAAATTTTGTTACATTCCATTCAGAACTCTATGACAAGTAGCGATTTAAAGGATTTACCTATATTTCCCCTATTGGGCCCCGCCCCTCCTGCCCCCGGGGTGTCAGAGCCAAAATTTATACAAGTTCTGTTCCCCTTCCCCAAGGATGTTTGTGGCCAAATTTGGTTACAATCCATGTAGAACTCTATGACAAGTAGCGATTTAAAGGATTTACCTATAATTCCCCTATTGGGCCCCGCCCCTCCTGCCCCTGGGGTGTCAGAGCCAAAATTTATACAAGTTCTGTTCCCCCTCCCCCAAGGATGTTTGTGGCCAAATTTGGTTACAATCCATGTAGAACTCTATGACTAGTAGCGATTTAAAGGAAATGTTGACGGACAGACGGACGGACGGACGACGGACGGACGACGGACGGACGACGGACGCCGGACGCCGCGCCATGACATAAGCTCACCGGCCCTTCGGGCCAGGTGAGCTAAAAATGTATTTCGATTATGATAGCGTAAGGAAGCGGTAGGACCAATACATCTCTAGGTTCCTCAAGGTATTGTAGCCTTGGGTCATTTAAGTAATTAGAATATTTAAAGTGCAGGACGAAACCACATCAGGGAGAAGAGATTAGCTGATATTATACACCTATGAACAATCAGGTCTCCTGGTTTTGATTGCCTTTACACATTTTTATGACAGGACTGACAAACCTTTTACAGGTGTAACTTCTGTCTGAGTTGTGTCCCGCTCTTCTGTCATCTCCTCTTCACCTGAGCTGCCAGAATCTTCCTCCTTTGGCTCCTCTTCCATCTTGACATTGCCATCTCCATCCTCTTCCTCATCCTTTTCTTTCTTTTCTGCTGCCTCTTCTTCCTGGTCCTTCATTACCTACACGGGAAAATTCTATATACATTATCTCTGACTACCTCCATCTCATACAGGTTAATCCAGGCATGGGTAATCGTAATCGTGTAATCGTAATCGATTGTAATTAATTATATTTTCTCAAGTAATCGAAAGTAATCAGGAATCGAAGGCTATTTCGATTACTTGTAATCGTAATCGATTACAGTAAAATTTTACTGTGTAATCGTAATTACATTCCAATTACTTTTCAATTACATTATACCCATTATGAAGTTGAATTTAGCAGCCAGTATACTAAGTTTAGAAAGTGTAAAGTTCAACTTGTCTGCTGTAGTTCGACTAAAACTGAAGATAAATGTAACAGTGTTTAGTATTGTTTATAAAAATCTTTTTATATTTAGTTTTCTAATGAATTGTAAGGCTCAAAGAAATGTCAAAAGAATTGTCTATACAGGTATACTTTATAGCTAATTTTAAGTTTCACCAGTGTGCCCATGGGCATAAGAGCATATTGTATTAAACAATGGAAAGCATTGTTTCCATAAAAGTCAACAGGTATTGACTAAGATCAATTCAGTTGTTTCAGGGAGTATGTCCTCAGATTTCCAATGAACTTGTTGTTTTAGGAAACAATGAGAAGTCAATTCTATTTGATATTCCCAGTAGCTCTTTTTACCTGTACAGTCAACCAAGATTTATGTGTTTAACTCAGAAGCATAAGTCACATTTTTGCTTTAAAAAAATCCGTAAATTATATACTTGATTAATTTTTATATATTTAAATTGCATTGCATTGTAAATGAAAATTATAAATATAAGAAAAATTACACTACTACAGGTTTCCGCTTTCTCACTAGAAGAATCAAGAATTAGATTTCAGGTTTAAAATATCTACTTGTTGTGTTATACTGTCATCTGCAAAATGCAGGTCATCAATTAACCACATAAGGAATTTTACAGTTAGTATTAATTAAGCGCTTTATACACAGCTGTCATTATAATGGATAGGGAATTATAGATTTGTCAATTTCTGAACGGATGGGTTTATCTTATTAATTGTAATGGAAACATAAGCGATTCTTATTAAAATAACATGCATAGATATGCGAGCCCGTAACGCCTCACTGGTACTTGTAGGGCTCTGCCCACCCCTACTGTTAGTTGTATGATTTTGTTATAAATTTCATATAACAAAAGAATAATGGGCAATGAATAATAATTAAGATAATAAAAAGCATCGGGTTGCACACTTTGTTATGCCATCCTATATTTAACGTATAAATGAATATTTATATGATATTTTGTATATACTTATACTTGTACTTATATATATTGAACAAATAACTATTTATTAATGTAATGTTTACTTTGTATTACTCTTATATTTAAACAAGAGGCCCAGAGGGCCCTGCTTTGTATATTTGTGTGTTATTATACAATACTCATTAAGCAATGACTTTTAATTTTGAATCACATGCTTTTGTAATCTTCAAATACTTTGGAGGCAATAAAGAGAATAATAATAATTATATAAATTTGTTTGTACAATTTCAAATCTCCAACCCTATTAGGATGCTATATTATAAGTGCTCTTCCATTCTAGTTCAGAGAAGAAGTCGTTATCGAATCGAATGTAATTGAAAGTAATTTCAATTACTTTTTGTAAAGTTATCGATTACAGGTCAATGGTACCTGTAATCGATTATTAATCCATTACAGCGTTTTCTCCCAAGTAATCGATTATTAATTAATTACATTTTGAAGTAATTGTGCCCATGCCTGGGTTAATCATCCTTTATAGTTACAGAATAATGTATTCCTGCCGTATTATACATAGCATTATACACACTGCTATCCATCAAATTCACTGTGGAACCTTATTATAGAGAAGACATATATACCATAACCATGCATAATACAAGAAATATGTGTCCAACTGTGTTAGAATGTACATACTTATACTTCTATTAATAGAAATTATTTTTATAAAATGTGCATTTGCTAAGCTGCATAAAAAACCTAGAATCAAACTCTTATTGATTATAATACTGACCACTGTCCGTCTGATCTTGACCACATCTCTCTGATCCTCCTCTTGGTCAGAGATTTTCTCGTCATCATTCCCTAGGTCAAGGACTGGTTCTGACATCTTGATATCAGGTATGAGTCCCTATTAATATACATAGCTACACTTTAACATAAGCTACAGCACGACATCTTAATATCTGATACGAGTCCCTGTTAATACACGCAGCTACATTTAACATTATCTACAGCAATGTCTTCTTAGATACACACCAACGTTACTGTAGAATTACGGGTAAGTGAGTATATTGAAATCTTGATCATTGGTTTGTTGGAAAGTTTTATAAAATACCTGGTGATTTCGAAATCTCATTTACAGAGTCATGAAAATTTGTAAATGAAGATAAGATGCTAAGTGAAGCGGTATCAAGACATTTTTACTATTGGAATCAAAATTACTTTTGAATAATCCTGGCTTTGTTCTTAATTGCCATCAGTGTCCAATACCATATCAGAGATAGGACGAGGAACAAAGTCACACAGACACGAAATAAAAACTCCCTGCTCGTGACAAAGAGGGGGTACAGACCTTTAGGGAGTCTGTAGAGATATTAATGTTTGAGATGCGTTTCACTGGCTTGTTGTCGGTTGATGATCGTGATGAACCCCACTTTCGTTTACGCACTGGTTTCTCCTTCTTGTTTTCTTTCTCAGCATCCTCTCCTTTGTCTTCGTCCTTGTCGCGAGACTCTCGCCCTGTAGGGACAAATATCAACATCATGGTAAATTTGACTTGTCGCGAGACTCTCGCCCTGTAGGGACAAATATCAACATCATGGTAAATTTGTCTTGTCGCGAGACTCTCGCCCTGTAGGGACAAATATCAACATCATGGTAAATTTGTCTTGTCGCGAGACTCTCGCCCTGTAGGGACAAATATCAACATCATGGTAAATTTGCTTGTCGCGAGACTCTCGCCCTGTAGGGACAAATATCAACTATCATGGTAAATTTGTCTTGTCGCGAGACTCTCGCCCTGTAGGGACAAATATCAACCTCATGGTAAATTTGACTTGTCGCGAGACTCTCGCCCTGTAGGGACAAATATCAACATCATGGTAAATTTGTCTTGTCGCGAGACTCTCGCCCTGTAGGGACAAATATCAACATCATGGTAAATTTGTCTTGTCGCGAGACTCTCGCCCTGTAGGGACAAATATCAACATCATGGTAAATTTGCTTGTTGCCAGACTCTCGCCCTGCAGGGACAAATATCAACTATCATGGTAAATTTGTCTTGTCGCGAGACTCTCGCCTTGTAGGGACAAATATCAACATCATGGTAAATTTGTTTTGTCGCGAGACTCTCGCCCTGTAGGGACAAATATCAACATCATGGTAAATTTGCTTGTCGCGAGACTCTCGCCCTGTAGGGACAAATATCAACTATCATGGTAAATTTGTCTTGTCGTGAGACTCTCGCCCTGTAGGGACAAATATCAACATCATGGTAAATTTGTCTTGTCGCAAGACTCTCGCCCTGTAGGGATAAATATCAACATCATGGTAAATTTGCTTGTTGCGAGACTCTCGCCTTGTAGGGACAAATATCAACTATCATGGTAAATTTGAATTCATTCAATAAGGGCTGAACACTAAAATTTGTATTAATGAAATAATCATGAAGCTTCAAAACTTTTCAGATAGAATACTATAACATCATATTTCTGGCTTTAAAGTTTATGATTATCTTCAAATTTTGCCAGAAAGCAATAACATTATATTTCAAGCTTTAAAGTTTAAGTATTCACACAATGTCAAAGCCACCATAGCCTATCATAGTAAGTTTACCTGTGAGTGAGATCTTCTTTGGGGTGATGTCCTGACTGGCACCTGTCTCCTCCTACAACACAACAATAAGGTTTATCTGACCACACTGACCAACAGACACTGGCTATCTACTACATGTAATAAATATCTTACAAACTATAAAATATAGATTTAGAGTCCATACAATGATTTCTAGAGCTAGATTTTTGTCATTGATTATGACAAATACATGTATATATTCTCTAGGCAAGAAACACAGAAATGGCTTTCTCTAAATTATCTAAATCGATATCATCACTTGTCTATAAACATAAAACTACTTTAAAGCTATAAGACAAATTAACAATAAGTCTTGAAACAAATAAAACTGGACTTTTTTTCTAACAACTTACCTTTAAAACAATTTTATAATGGCATTAATATATATATATTTTAACTATTAGAAATTACAACTATATATATACTGTATCTATTTAGTCTAAAATTACTGCTAGCACTGTCAGCAGCTTTTTCTGTGAATGCTGAAATGGAAGAAGTGACATCAAATATGCTCAGTTAATAGTAAAGACGCTTTTCAGAAAAGGATTTTACTTTTAGGAGATCAACTGGCAAATTTAATATCACTATCACACTGGTTTTTAGGATTACATTCAAACAGCTTAATTGCAACTTAACTTTAATTTGAATTCTTAAAATTTAGTTTTTCTTATTAATTTAATTGTAATGTATGAATTCCGCCTTTAAACTTTACAACAAACAATGGAAGATGATGGTTATTTTCCATTTGCCTTATATGATTAAAGTTATTTAAATCTATTTGAGCCCTAAAAACCACTGGGATTATATATATCTGCAACACAAGAAGATTAAAAGCATGTGTATAAATAATCTGAGAACCATGGCAAATGAGCAAAATACCGGCTGGCTGAGGTGTGGTGCTGCATCAATCTACGCTGACAAACATCTCACATGTTGGCATGGCCTCTCAAGCCAGGGGAGGTAATCAGCAAAACCTAGTTATATCGCCATACGGCCTCGGGGTCAAAATCTAAGGGGAGTGTTGTGGGCCTTCACTGCTGTTTACACAGAGTCTTGTCAGTCATAGTTTGTCTTGTTATATGAGAACTTTCAGTAATAGCATGAAAGTTGTTCTCAGTCTTTGAAGAAACACATTAGTTGTTGTTTGAAGAGACACAACATTAAATGGTTGTGATTTAGTCCATCATGTAATGCGACACAACTTTCACCGGTTATAATTTTAGTCCATCCTGTAATGCGACACTCCTGTAGCATGACACAACTTTCGAGTGGTTTGATTTTTAGTCCATCCCTTGACATGATGGTTGTTGATTTAGATTCACAATTTAAGTCTGTTTAAAATTGGCTGTGATATGAATCTATCCTTTGCTTTCATAAGTTGTGAACTTTAATCCGAAAGTCATTTTAGAGTGTTGATTCCATACGCTCAAAATCTGTTATAAAGGAATTTTCTTCAGTCTATGTAAGCAATATAACTATCTCAAATCCACTGTCAGATGATTTAGCATTGACTTATTATTTTCTGTATAAAATCGTGGTGATATTCCATTCACTGACCAAGAACAAATCAAACTGTAGCAATATGGTCGTAGTTGCATTCTAAAAAGGTGTGGGCTGAGCACAAAAATGTCCATCCACGCGAAAGTACAACTTTTATCTTGACAGTTTAATGCTCAGTTGCAGCTATTGGTCAACAATCATGTGAATTTCTTCACAACAAAGCACAGTCAAAAAATAGCCCAAAGAAGATTTCTTGAGGATTTCTTGATTCTTGGATCAATTACTAGTTAACAAACAAACTGGTTCTTTCTTAAGTCTCTGGAGTTTGAACATCCAAACTTCAAGAAAAGTTGTTGACAGCGAGAATGCACGGAATCATGTGAGCACAATGTTACTGTTTGCATCATGACGTTGCTCTCCATAAACTGTTTCTTTGCTAAACTGTTGTAAACACACTGAAGCATATGTCTCAGGCTGTTGCATTCACAATGTCAAAGTAGAAAGAATCAATGGCGATGTCAAAACTTGTGAAGAAGCATCAGTTTTACGAAAATCCCCAACAATTCACCATGTAGTAAGGCACTTAATCATGTTGCAGGGCACTTCAAATGCTTCTTCTAATATACAGTTAGCAGAATAATCCAATGCTTAATCATCTATACATTTCACAGTGAAAATGGTGTGGAATGATGGTTTCCACTTTTGTATATTCAGGAGCTGCATGTTTACGAGCGACAAGTCTAAGTCTTATGAGCAACTGTTAAGAGGTGTCCTTTTCCAACGTTGTTATCAGACAAGAACGGGTGGATCAGGCAAGTATAGCCCTTCATAAGGTCAAAGCCGGGTGGACCAAGGCATGTATAGCCCTTCTTAAGGTCAAAGGTGTGACCACTGGGTACAGCTTCAGACATCTCACGGGTTTACAGCGTTAAGTCAGCCCCATGCCATGTTCCTCTGATAATACTATTTTGTACAGCGAAAAAACCCACATCAATTTTACAGAGAAGGAGCATTGTCTTCAATATTTTAAATATTTCAAATATTCTCATATAAAATGGTCTTTCTTAGATTTCAGAAAGCTTCTATACATGACAATTTTGAATTCTGTATTTTAATTATCTTTCCAAATTATTTTTAATTAATATATTAAGACAAGAATTTCATTCATCTCCTCAAAACATTTACTGATGGAATGGCAGCAAACTTAAATCAAAAGTAAAATATAAGTTTGAAGGGAAGCCAGAGAAGAAACAATAATACCAAGAAAGTAAAGCTTTCAAATTATAAAACAAAACTAGAAATCTTGAATTATATGAAACCATAGTAAAGAATTGCAACTCATGATTTTCTCTGATCATCATTAATATTATTTTTGTACTTTCAAGAATTCATTTCTTTACCAGGAATGTGAGTGGATACTTGCAGACATAGGCAGAAAGATTTTGATAAAAAAATATTGCATGCATTTAATGCCATTCCACTTATTCAATAATAATATAGAAGATCATTGTTTGTATTTTGAAAGACACAAAAACTCCTTCCCTGACGAAGTAGTAACAATAAAATGAGCCAATGTAAACGTACCTTATGATCTAGGGCTCTCTCACTGGTATCTTCTGTCACAATCAAAGCGTCACTACAATATTCCAAAATTATCAATTTACCTGAATTCTATTAAACATATCTAAATTTCTTGAGCTCATTATCTCATTCACCTCTGAATATTCATAACGGACTAGTCTAGTGTTTGATTAAGAATAGCCTAGATGTGTTTTTAGGGGTGATAGAGTTAAAAATATGTAATCATGCTGATTGAAACAAATTATGCTCAATTGAAAAGAGAAAAAATATTTTGTTTTTATACATTCTATTACCGTTAATTTCCTTCTTAAGTATAGAAAAAAAAATTAGCAGACAAAAATTGAACTAAACCCATACGCCTGATCTTCTGAATTTTCCTCTTTCTTCTCATCTGGGGAATCAGTTTCCATCTGTTCAACCTTGTCCTTTGTTGTCTCCTAACCAAAATTCAATTATTATTTATGGTATTAAGTAAACTTAAGAAAATAGGTTCTTCAGCTTGACAAAAAAAATATGAATTAATCAAAACACTTCAGTGTAATTGATTGTCAAATACATGCATTAGTACATAATAAATAAAACGATCTACACTTTTACTCTGATGGAGATGTTTTCCAGTATCAATTATCTTAAAGATATACCAGAGTGAATTTAACAATGATTTTAAAGATCTTATATATATATACTTCAGGGATTAAAACAGTCATCTTAAATGTATACCTGAGGTACTTTAACAGGACTAGAGGATTGTGGAGACTTGGGAGGTGACCGGTCACGTTCATCTGATGACCTGGAGCGAGACCGTGACCTGTTACCATCTGATGATGACGAAGATGACGACCTTGAACTTGCTGGTGACTTCAACTTTTCTCTGGACCTTTGAGGTGAAGGTGACCTCTGTGGTGAGTGTGATTTCTGTTTACTGGGTGGTGATGGTGACCTAGACTTCTCTTTCGGCTTTGGTGAAGGAGATCTTGCAGCCTGGTTGGACTCTGGTGGAGAAGGAGATTGTCTTTTCTGTTTTGGTGGAGAAACTCGAGCTTCTGATCCTGATGATCTTGACCTTGAGCGTGAATGAGAGCTGCTTGATGAACTAGACATGAAAAAATGTTTCCATCAATCTTAACAATCAGTACAAATAACTGTTAGATCATTAGACTTGAATTGTGTGAACAACACAATGTTTTGTAATTTGAAGCTGTAGCATAGAAAAATACAGCTTCACATAATACTAAAATATCTAATAACATATCTCTTGGCTTCAGAATTAACTAATATAAGGAGACTCATTTAACTATAACTTCAACTGAACCCAATAATTTATCAAAGCAGTAAGTAATAAATAAATAAATAAATAAATACAAACCTTGATTGTGAATGTGACCTTGATCTCCTTACTTCTTTCTCTGACCGTGATTTTGACCTTGATCTGGACTTTGATCTTGACCTTGATCTAGAACTTGAACTAGAGCTGGAAGAGCTTGATGATGATGATCTACTTCTTGATTTTTTCTGTTCCTCATGTGCCATTTCAATGTCACCTGACAATATCAATTTGTTCAAGTATTTAAAAACATGTGCAAATATTTTAGTTGTTACTAATTTATAGATGATAAATATCATCGCACAGTTAATTCATTATGTAGAACATGTTTTTAAACATCATCATAAAAGTTGATGGTTCATGACTCATTTTCATATTACAAATTACTGATGCTAGGATGGATACCAGCTACAACAGAAATGTGTATAGACGAGTGGAAGATGAACTTGCTATGAAAATAAGAAGCATGGAAGTGATCCATTAATTGTGAACAAATGATCTTATTCTCTACCTTCAGGTTTTTGTATCTCTCCTTGTTCTTTCTTTCCTTGATCTACCTCCATATCTACAGAAGCTGTTGGTCTCTTCTCTTGTTCCTGTTGGTCATTTGTTACCTTCTGGACACTTTCGGAGTTAACAGCTTCGGATTCTGAGCTTACCTCAGCTTTTGAGCTAACCTCCTTTTCCTTTGTTGTTTTCTCCCTAGAATTTTCCATCTCTTCACTGGCCTTTTCTTTTTCTGTTGTTGAAGTTTCCTGATATATCTCTTTTACCTCATCTGTAGACCGACTTCTACCATCTTCTGTCATCTGCTCTGGTTCAGGTTCTTTAACTTCACGTTCTCGTCTCCAGCGTCGAGATTTTCTAGGAACTTTTTCTTCGATAGCTTCCTTTGGTGGCACTGTTTCTTCCTCCTTTTGGCTTGACCTTCGTCTGGGTCGTTTTCCTATTTCTGTATCCTTTGGTGGATCTGCCATCTGGAATACAAAAAAGATGGAAAATATTTTAAACATACATCATGTCTAAAATCTGCATTCAGTTTTTGTGGAAACTTGAAAATTTGCAACATTATCATAGTTTCACTTCAAAGGACTATGTATGGTTTGTGCCCTTTTTGGCACAAAATGGTCAAATTTTCAAAAATGTTGTTTACTAATCAAATTATTGAATTTCGACCATCACTTCAATTGCTATAATAGTTGTGTATCATTGCAGCTCTAGATGCTATGGTTACCATCCTAAGTTAGCTACAAGAGGCCCATGGGCCTTAACGGTCACCTGAGTTCAGATATAGAATGAAACAAAGACATATAAACACTAAGTGTAATATACTGGCCCTTGAAGTCGTTTAGTGATTTTACAAATTTGACTTTTTTAATCTGTGAAGAGTATTTGCTTCCATCAAACCTGTGCACTCAGAAGAAGATTTTTTGAAATTTTAAGCCATTTTGACCATGTTTAGACCAACCCCTCTAGTCCCCAGGAGGCAGCAAGGACCGATATGGGTGTTAAGATGCTATATCTCAGACTAATAATTCTAATCAATTTTGACTCATTTCCTATGAAAATTCAGCAACTAATGTTCATAAATGTGTTTTTCTTATATAAACTAAAGTAAACTTGACCCCCTCCCCAGGGGGGAAACTAGCTGCAATATTGTAGCTCAAAAGACTTTTAGACAGATAATGATGTCGCCTTTAGAGCTACAATTGGTGCCTATTACTGCTAATGGAGCAAAGTAATAGTTATGCAAACCATTATTAAAACGTTTGCATGCATTTTATCTTATTTGTTTTATATCGTTTACCTACTAGACAATAGAAATTAAACCGTATAAAATATCAAATTCTCAGCTAAACATTATTTTTATACATATACATATGAAGGCCTTTCTGAAGAGAATTTATACCGGAAGTCTTCAAATTATGAATTTGACGTCTTGTGAGCGGTATAGTAGATATTAAGAATGGTAGTTATGTTTGTTTAGGATAACAACATTATGTAAATGCTTGTATATGCGTAAATTAAACGGAAACCTACAACAAAGTATAGAAAATTGTGCCCGAATGATTTTCGGAGGTGTGTTCCACTATGACAGATAGGGACCAATTCGTACCCGGCCAAAAGGTATAGTAGGCCGGGTACGTATATTCGTTCTAGGGGGAAACGTGAGACCCCAGGGTCATATATATATACAATCTTTATAAAACAACTTAAGACCTTTCCATCTATAAAGAGTATTTGATTCTAACATTTCCAGAATTTTAGAAGAACATTTTTGATGTTTTAGTCTATTTGACTCCTTTTAGCCCTGCCCCTCTGCCCCCAGGGAGGTCAGTCAGGACCAATATGGATATGTTATTAAAATGCTATCTCATGTTAATCATTCTAACCAAGTCCGACTAATTTCTTATGAAAATTGAGAAAAATATGCTCATAAATGTGTTTTCTCTATATAAACTATATTAAACTTGACATTCTCCCCAAGGGGAAACGCAAGACCCCAGAGTTATATAATTCACAATTTTTGTCAAGAACCTTAAGACCTTTCCATTTATGAAAAGTATTTGATTCTACAATTTCCAAAATTTCAGAAAAAGATTTTTGAAGTTTTAGTCTATTTGACTCCTTTTGACCCTGCCCGTAAGACCCCTGGGGGTCAGGCATGGAAAATTTCCCCAGGGGGAAACAAGAGATCCCAGGGTCATATAATTCACAATTTTTTGTAAAGGACCTAAAGACCTTTCTATCTATTAAGAGTACAGTGGAACATCCCTAACCGATCATGGTCGGTGCATATAATTTCGGCCGGTTTAGAGAGGGTTTGGTTTGGAGAAGTGAACCGATTACCGATCAATACCATCTGGATTTAATAGATCGGTGGTCGTTTTTTTACACTAGTGTACCGTATGTATGCCTTAGCTAGTGTTCTTTAAAACCGACCGATATTGATTGTTAATGTGAATGTTATCACAAAAGAGAGAATAATACGTTTAAAAGGAATGGATTACAACAATCTTGACTTTGTTACCGCTTATAAACGAAGTTTAGTTAGTGTTAGTTGCGTGAGTGTTCATGGGGATGTTCTCGTCTGCACTAACCTAAGTTACATACGGCCGATCGCTTCCGGTTACGTCAAGAATCAAATTATACGATCTAATTACATGATGATCAGTCGATGCCAGTCATTTTCTAAAACAATACATTGCTTCGGCTTCTTCATACAGATAATTTACGTTATCTGACAACTACATATGTAAATAAAAACCCGCATGATTTGAATATGAAACTTTCTCTTTATTACTAGCTCTGCTTGTTTTCCTACAGTAAACAAACCGTGTGCATGTGGTAGACCTTCTATTATTAAATAATTACATCACCATCTCGACATGGCATGCGACAACTATGGTACAGGTACGTGTGTATTTTACAGTCGGTTGATCAGACCTCAATACAATCTATTGGTGTCGCTCAGGTAAGGCCGGTTTTCAGAATTGGGAGGGATCAGTTTTGGGAAGTTTTATATACTATTAATAAAGAGAAATTCATTCCGTACATGACATCCATGTTCAGTTTCTAGAGGTGATTGGTTTTGAGAAGGTTCGGTTACACTGTATTTGATTCTACCACATCTGTGAGTGGAGAAGAAGATTTTTGAAATTTCAGTCAATTTGACCCCTTTTGGCCCCTCCCACCAGGGGGTTGGAGACCATATAATTCACAATGTTGATTGGACTTATACCTTAGAAGGTTTGTGCAAAATTTCATTGAAAATGCTTCAGCAGGTTTGGAAAAAATGTTGAAAATGTAAATTGTTTACGGACATACAACGGACGATGACAGACAAAAGGCGATTAGAATAGGTCCCTTGAGACTTCGTTTCAGGTGACCTAAAATTGATATCGATTACTAATATAACAAGAGGCCTATGGGCCTTAACGGTCATCTGACTATTAGTACAATACAACATAGTCGTTTAAAGATTTTAGCCTATTTGACCTCTGTGACCTTGATTGAAGGTCAAGGTAATTCATTTGAACAAACTTGGTAGCCCTTCATCCCAGCATGCTACATGCTCAATATCAGTACCCTAGGCCTGCTGGTTCTTGAGAAGAAGTCATTTAAAGATTTTATTCTATTTGCCGCCCATGACCTTAAATGAAGATCAAGGTCATTCATTTGAATAAACTTGATAGCCCTCCATCCAAGCATGCTACATGCCCAATATCAGTACCCTTGGCCTTCTAGTTCTTGAGAAGAAGTCATTTAAAGATTTCAGCCTATTTGACCCCCGTGTCCTTGAATGATGGTCAAGGTCATTCATTTGAACAAACTTGGTAGCCCTTCATCCCAGCATGCTACAGGCCCAATATCAGTACCATGTGCCTTCTGGGCCTTGAAAAGAAGTTGTTTAAAGATTTTAGCCTTTTTGACCCCCATGACCTTGAATGAAGATCAAGGCCATTCATTTGAACAAATTTGATAACCCTTCATCCAAGCATGTCAAAGGCCCAATATCAGGTCTCTAGGCCTTTTAGTTATTCACAAGAAGTTGTTAAAAGGATTTTAGCCTATTTGACCCCTGTGACCTTATATGAAGGTCAAGGTCCTTCATTCGAACAAACTTGGTAGCCCTTCATCCCAGCATGCTGTAGGCCCAATATGAGTATCCTGGGCCATTTAGTTCTTGAGAAGAAGTCGTTTAAAGATTTTAGCCTATCTGACCCCTGTGACCTTGAATAAAGATCAAGGTCATTCATTTGAATAAACTTGATAGCCCTCCATCCAAGCATGCTACATGCCCAATATCAGTACCCTTGGCCTTCTAGTTCTTGAGAAGAAGTCATTTAAAGATTTTAGCCTATTTGACCCCCGTGACCTTGAATGAAGATCAAGGTCATTCATTGGAACAAACTTGGTAGCCCTTCATCCTACAGGCCAAATATCAGTACCCTGGGCCTTCTGGTTCTTGAGAAGAAGTCGTTTAGAGATTTTAGCCTATTTGACCCTTGTGACCTTGAATGAAGGTCAAGGTCATTTATTTGAACAAACTTGGTAGCCCTTCATCCCAGCATGCCAGAGGCCTAATATCAGGTCTCTAGGCCTCTTAGTTACTCACAAGAAGTTGTTTAAAGTATTTTAGCCTTTTTGACCCCTGTGACCTTGAATGAAGGTCAAGGTCATTCATTTGAACAAACTTGGTAGCCGTTCATCCCAGCAACCTACAGGCCAAATATGAGTACCCTGGGCCTTCCGGTTATTAAGAAGAAGTCGTTTGAATGAAAAGTTTACGCACGGCGCACGACGGCGGACGGTGCATGATGACAATAGGTCATCCTGACCCTTCGTGTCAAATGACCTAAAAATGCATTTGAGGTAACTAAGCTATATAGGATAACCCCATCAAAGTGACAAATGACAGATGAAATTCAAACTGTAAACATGTGCAAGTGAATGATGGTACATTTCTGTATGATAAAGTTTAGGAGTGACATGTTACCTGAGCATGAGGAGGTGGTGGTGTTGGTGGTGGAGGGGGAGGAGCTTTCTGTGGTGGAGGAGAAATAGGCAAGTTTGCACTGTTCTGACGCTTCCTTGGTGCAGGTTCAGGAATTGGGCTCTCCTCAGGTATGCTTGGCTCCCGAGATGACATTTTCTTTGGACTTTCACCAGGCCGTTCATCTTGCGAACTCTCAGATTCTTCTTCTGAAAATAAACATTTTTAAGATTGAATGCAAGTATATAATAATGGTGCAAAAATTGGTAGTTATTACTTGTAATTTTATGAGTTGCCAGTTCCGATTTGTTCTTACGCCAAACCATTTTGAAACTGATTTTATTTAATGATGTCAGTGGCATAAAAAATGTTTTCATTGCAACTACAAATCTCTGATCATTATGACTGAAAACAAACCTGAATATCGCTTCCTTGCCTCTCTCTCCACTACTAGTATCTTTTGTTGCTTTTCCAGATATTGTTTAATAAATGCATTGTTCCCAGTAACCTCATCTTCTTTCAGCTGTAACAAGCATCAACAATATGAAACATAAAATTTCATTGTTTGTTAATATT
Source organism: Argopecten irradians (assembly GCF_041381155.1). NCBI lineage: Eukaryota > Metazoa > Mollusca > Bivalvia > Pectinida > Pectinidae > Argopecten > Argopecten irradians. The sequence goes on along the minus strand of NC_091135.1, from coordinate 41,090,727 downwards.
TTTTTATAATGGTTTTTATACATACAGTCTGGGTTAGTTTTCAACAAACTGTAGCAATTTTTTTGTAAAATTTTATTTCAAATATAATTTTAAATAAAGTGTTATTTAAATGAACTACTTTTAATTTTAAGTTATAAATCTTTATTCAAATTATTATGGAAAATAAATATAAAGTTATTCAAATGTAAACAAACCTTGCTGTTAGGAGCTTCATCTGAAAAAGCAACAAAAAAAATTATGAATTAATTTATTACAATCAGATTACAATCGTACTACCAAACTATTGTAACATATTTCCATTTTACTTTGTCTATATCCATTCATTACACATAGTTACTGGATTCTTAAACTGGACTCAAGATATTTTTTTATTTATTTACTAGAACTGACTAATATAATATAACTTGTGTCATTTTTTGTATTTATCGTATAATTTTACATTTATTAACCAACCCATTAGTATGTTTTATTCACAAGAGAACCATGTGATAGATTAGCTATTAATGGCTAAGTGTATACTTAAGCAATAAACAGTTACCAAATTGTAGTATATAGTCAATATGAATACAATTTGGGTGACAGATAAATTGAATGTCGCCCGTTTGCTAAGATGCTGGACGATGTTTCAAGTTATGACGTTTTAATTAATTTGGTATTTGGAAAGCGTCCAAATATTAATTACTGCAATTTCAAATGTTTTCGTCTTGATTTTCATTTTAATTTCATTAAAGCCAACATTTTTAATTTAAAGTTTAATTATTTTGAATACAAATCCTATGTGATGATAGGCTACTAGCTTTGTTTATTGTTTACTGGCGGCCATGTTTGTTACATTGTTTGTATTCCTACACAGAGACCTCATCACTGTAAATTGCAAACATACTCTCATATACTACAATTTGGTATACTAGTGGTATATAGGCGAATGCAACACGGAATGTAAATATATCAAAATATTGCCTTCTTACCCGATTCATTTATTGGCTGTTGCTGTAATTTTTCCAATAGCAGTTGCTAAAATAAGAAAATTATAAACATGTAAAAAAGTGTTATTCAAATCACAATTCACTATTTATTTATGAACTGATTAAATAGTTTATTAATATATTTTCCCACTTCTGGTATACATGTATGATGTTTTCTATACCTGTTATTATCTTCTCAATGTAAGGAGTAGAAATGATAGGACCAGTATTTGGCCTTAATTTTTTAGGCCGAAAAATATTAACTCTGATCCAAATCAATCTCATATCAATAAATACTCTCATACTTGCCATTCATCAAAACATAACTTTTTATAACCATGCACTCGATGTGCTCTACCTATGACGTCATCAAATTGATGATTTTCCTCTTCTTGCCAAATTTTGCTAGAAATTCATCATCTTTAGGTTAGAAAAGGCTTGAAATGGATTTGGCCACCTCCTTGGAGCAACTTTATATTTTGCATGGATATGCGTAAATACACGATACACAGCGTGTGAAAATCTCTTTCTGCTCCACGAAGGCGGCCACATTCATTTTTAGAGAAAACCACTCAAAGTATGATTTTTCAAGGATTTTTGTGAAGAATGGTGGGAAACTGCATGTTGATGACGTCATTGTGAACATAATTGGCACATGCGAGATATTTTCGGGATGTAATGAGTTAGCAAATGTATTCAACTGTTACATGGCAAAATATGTTGTTCTTTACTGGAACATTAATTTTGGGGGCCATATTCGAGTCTACCTAAAGCCCCATTATGTTTTGGGGTGAAAAAATATCGTCATAAAGTACCAAACTTTGCTGAATAGTAGAGCATATATCCTTATGAAAATATCTGCTAATAAAAAATGCCCAACATTTCCATGTTTTTAAAAAACAATAGAAAACCCCTCTTCGGAGAGGGGGAAATCCGTAGTTCCGCCCCAGAGCCAAAACAATCTAGTACGCATGCGTAGGCACAAAAAAAGTGGAATTTCCCTAACAAACTTCAACATCGTGCATGGCGAACGCACTGAAGACTCGCCAAATACCATGTACGTGCCAGCGAACACACATGGGTCCGTTCATCACTACTTGCACGTTCCTTCAAACAACGACAATTTAGCGGTCAAGTTGCATCGCTCGATCGCGATCGACTGCACGTTACGATCCCACGCATTCCACGCGTGGGACCTACAAATACATGTTGTACATGCATGTATTTACATGTAGTTTCTATATAAAACTAGGCTAAAAACTATTCAAAAAGTGTTTGTTCTTGAATGGAAAGCAAGCAATTAACAAAATTATAATTGCAATGGTATTTGCTGATCTTATGTATTTTGTAATAAAGATTTATAGATGCCTATAGGGTCTAATCTAGCTTTGTTGAAATGTACATGGAAACCGAACACACGTTTGTGTACATCGAAACCGAACACACGTTTGTGTACATCGAAACCGAACACACACGGACGTTTGTGTTACCTGATGAGGTCTCCCACGGGATGACTCGCCAAACTCGTAAACAAATGAAAGTAAACACAAACACGCCATGTCGTTACCTGCTATATAGTACATACATACGAAGTCTGGAAAACCTACATGTTCTACTCCATCGCAGACCGATCGCGAGCATGTACATGAAACTTAGACCAGTGTTTGAGACAACATGTAGGGTCAACGACGATATCGGCATTATCGGATATATCAATGACAAGTGATCATGATCATGAATTACTAACTGAGTACAATCCACATAGTAGCATAAGATCATTATTATGAACTTTGTAATTACTACATGCAAAAACATATATACATAATATATGTTTATGCTACATGTAAAGATACATGTATATGAACCACAGGTGTTTGGCTCTATAGACTTTTTTTCTCTATATATGATATATACATGTACAAATGTATATGTAATACTGTGTCAATATATAAAGAGAGAAAAAATGTCTATAGAGCCAAACACCAGTGCATGAACCACATATGTAGGCCAATGTGATTCATTTTATCTCATAATTCATTGCATGCACGGGACAGGAAAAGGAATGCATGTACAAAATGTAGAATAGTTTGGTTTGATTGAATAGTACTAATTAAAAAATGGAGTATTAAAACCGTCCGTTAATGATTTCTATGATGGAAAAGTATACCAAAACAGCTAAAGAAAACCTGGATCAGTCCTTCATTAAAAGCAGAGAAAATGGGGAAAATATCCGTTTAAATAAGACTGGTAAAGTCCTAGCAGGCATCACGAACTTATTTTTTCTCACATATTTTATACAAATCGAACTTTTCCTATGAAAACAAATGGGCTGAATGCTAATAAACATAATTCACGTTCAGCGTAAAATGGAATGCACACTCGTGAAATTAGAGAAATTTCAGTTTCAATTTCCTTTTCCTTTTTACTACGTACATATAAGAATTACGTACCGACGGCAAATGATAGTCCACCAGGTAGTATCAAGGGTCAAGATAATATATGTTGTGTCTTTTTAATGATGAAACTCCAATAGTCTGACAATATTTATATCCCCTTAGTTCACTCTAATACTGACGTTTGTACTAATATAAATGCGAGTCTTTGATTAGTTTAATTCGCTCCGTGTACATAAAATTGTAGGCCTATATTTAAAAATGCCCATACGATAATTAGGACTCATGCACCTGGTAATCACTACTTGATGTATATAATGATCCTTTTCTAAATACACGAAACGTAATCGAAAAACATTTAATCAGCAGTTAATTATATAGAAATGAAATCTCGACAGGTATCGGTATATAGATACAACATACAGATTGATGTATCTCGACTAGCGTCGATTCGAGTGATCTTTCATCTACATGTGTATGTACATGCATGTACTATCACATATTTCATAGACGAATATCGTTATAAAAATACCCAAAGAATAAATAGAAAGCAGTTATAATACATGTATATATAGTAAGCTATTCGTCCACCTCTTTACATATGTTCTAAGTATTTAGATATACTGTGCTCTCCTTACTCTCAAATTATGAATAGATTAGTAGCATCATGGTATTTATTTATCTATGTATAGTTTTGGATTAATACTGTATTTATCTTAAATTATTACACGAGAGGAAAGAAAATCAACCGATCATCACCAAAAATGACACGGCCACATGTTTATATTTGTACGATAAAATACCCCATATGGTGCCCCATGTATGCATTTCACTATTTACATCCACTATTTTTCGATTAATACGTATTTTGTATTAAGCTTTATATAAACTATATGTAACCTTTGACAGGACACATTTATAATCTGTGGAATCTAATATGTATCATATACTAAACAATTATAGAACATTGTATTGCTCACCGTTTCCTCAAAACTGCCCTCTGTCTCGGCCATGCGTGTTTTGTTTACTATATCCGGGTATCGAACACATACGTATACACGAGGTATTTTTAACTATGCAAATCAACCCGTTCTATTTTAAGAATTCTTTACTAATTGATTATTGCGTAATTATCTTCATTGTAAAGAAACCAAATGAAGAACCTTTCATAAGGGATGTTAATGTATATTTTTAGCAAAGTTTGGTGAAAGCATAATGGGACTTTAACGTACCTTCTCCTTTGATGTTTATAACTGTTTTAATACAGTTTCAGTTTAAAAGTCTCTCTGCACTGTCAAATTTCAATATTATATATTCCGTGTTTTTCACTTCCTTTCATTGAATTTTCCTGATTACATTAAGTGATTGATTCTAAATTAAGATGGTATATAAAAAGTTACCTATATATAATATACTCTTTCAGCTCATGATTTTAGTTTTCCACTATATACTTTTTGAGAAAATGTCCTATTTATAGAAAAAATTTATATCATATTGTAAAATTGCAATAAAAAGAAATTCATAGACCAAAGATATAACTATAGTAGGCAATAAAGCAAAACAGTTGCATTAAATTAGTTTTAGACCACAAAAATGTATTATTTAAGTTTTCATGTGGTCAATAAATTGCAATAGTAGCCAAAACAAAGTTAATTTATATGACAGGTTTTTAAATTGGATAGATCGCCGCAATTTCGCATCACTAACTGCCTTGGCCGGTCAACCAGTTTCTTGACGCATACCAATATTCTCGCCTTCCAATTGTGCTCCATTCTCTAAGATTCTCTAGAACATTTCCACGCATAGCCAATACAAAGTATAACTTATGATTAGATGAGAAATACTTGCCATGTCTGATTTTCCTACAGACTTGACTGTAAAATATGGGTACGTTAACATACCAATACAAGTATGTGATGGGCAAAGAACTGTTCAAAGTTTGCAACGTGTTAAATTGGTGTTGTGTATCATATTAGGCTACAACTGTCAACTTAACACATATCAATTGTGGTGGAGCCTAGTTAGGAGGTTAGGCACATATGGGCAACAGTCCTGCAATTATTTTAATAGTTACCAAAATGTAGGATTATGTGAAATGAAAATGAATAAAGACTCTTTTCTTTGTGCATGAATTAATGAATTTTTGTCTTTGTGCATGAATTAATGAATTTTACTGTCTTAATTTGCCATAGGACAGTTTAGGTGTTTTCCACTGACTAGTGTTTTGCCATCAGGGAAATTCAGTTCAAATGTCAGTCAATTGGGTTTTAACCGTATGCTATTATCAATAGCTCCATAGTAAACAAATGGGGTGATTTTTTGTGTGATTTATACGAAAATTTAGACAATGAAGTTTTTTCCCCCTTTTAGAAATAATGTAGAAGGTTATACAAAGTGATAGTGCCATGTAACAAGTATGAAGCCAGTGTTTTTCCTGGGCATTTTGGGAAATTGCCACCTGGTGAAAATTGGGACATTTTGTGCATTAAAAGTATGAAATGAAAAATTTTAACGGTGTTTTTATGGAAATTTTGGAGAAGGTAGAAATAAACAATTAAAAACAATGTCTTTTTTGTTTCGTCAAACAAAATAGGCCTACAGTTGTAAAGTCAAACATCTTTTAAAATTACTATAAGTACTATAAACGTTTTTAAATGTCATGAAATATCTAAAGTTTTCAGAACCTGCACGAAGGAAATGCTAAACAGGAACTTCTGTAGGAAATTTAAATATAACGCTACACAAACAGGATACAAAACCTAGACCAAATATGAAAGACTGCAATATGATCATTTGATCATAGTTATTAGTTCTAATATAGTCTATGATCTCAGACAAAAACTTAATGTCGCTTTGACAGATGTCTCTTGATCCTTCTGAACATCAATTAAAACTGTTCAAAGAGCTCCATGTCTATATGATATCCAGCTAGTGATCTTATTTAATTTTGTTTCCTGTGCATGGAATAAAATAAACTTCAAAGTTGACAGCCAACAATAGGTGAACAACACGTGTATAGTTCAGGACCATAAAACCATGTTAATGAATCAATAATTGTAACCTAACTGTTTACCACTGTCTCACTGCTCATAACAGAAAATAATAGTTTTAAATTGTTACTACATACCCAGAAGTGTGTCCCAATAGTTATAAATAATATATATGTTTCTAGCTCAAAATATGGCCAAAGCAGACATCAAAAACATGTTTTCATTTTGGACAAACTTTGAAATACGGACATTAAAGCCAACATTATACACATGTACACAGGAAGAACCTGCGAGTATGAGTTATAGACTTTGTAGACTTAAAACCCTATACATATATGTGACATTTGACAGCGAATATTTTCCATGTTCTACAGCTAAAGACTACACTTAACCAAGTCGTTCACATGAAGAGTAGGGAATTTGTAGTATCAGACAGTCAAAAATTTACATAATATTTAACCAGATACCTATTATGCCCACTGTTGGTGGGGTTATTGTAGAAATCGTGGACAGCTGTTTTAACTAGAACCACATAATGAAATACAAGGGAGTAGTTTGTGTATATGATAGTATTGGGGTACAAAGCTGAGAGCCTGCTTGGATCGTTTGAAGTAAAGGAAGCCTGCCATTTGTACAGGAGGCAGTAACACACATTATACCCAGTTTCTCACTACCAACACATGTTTGTTATAAGGCAGAATCACTGCTACTGTTATATACAAAGTAATCAAATCATCCTCTGATTTAAATAAAATCAAGTTCTGTCGAGAGACCTTACATATCAAAAGCTATTTCCATCCCTCCCATCTTGTCTGAGAATTATACCAGGGGTACCTATATATCTTCAAATTGGCATCAACCAACAATGTAGGATTGATAGGCGGAGAGAGAACCAAATGTGTTTAGGTTACCGTGTAAATATCAACTGATATATCTTGATCTACTACAAACTGCTTATGTCATATTATGAAGAACAGTTGTCTTCAAAATAAAGTTGAAGGTGACTTAAAGGTAGCAATCAATGAAGATGAAAATCAACACAGAAAAAATTGTTGATATGTTTTACCTTCATGATATCCAAATTAATTTTTCCCTAAGTGATGATTATGTTAGAAATAATTTATATGAGAATAGATACAGTAGATACTATTTAATAGTTATGAACTATGAAGAGTAATTTATGGGAACAGGTACGGTAAAGATACTTATCTAAACCTCAACTGAAACCTAAATAAAACTGATATCCCCCAAAGATCTTTATTCACTAGCCTCTGAAGTGTACCCACCCACCAACCTAAATCCCAACACTGCCTCAATTCTCTTCCTAAGGAGATCTATAAGTAGCCTACTTGACTCGGCCTTCCTAGCTGAGGGAGGCAAAAAAATATCTGATTTCTTTGATAGATACATGCATTTTTCTCCTCTCTGATTCAAATATTTCTTTTGAGGAGAAATATTACCAATATCAAAGGAATCTTTTCTCAGTGTCAGTCAGATAAACATCTACATGGTTGGTTTGTACAACCAGCCATCACCTGCCCCGCTGATCTAAGTATAGATGTATGGAGACTATACCAGGAATTCGGATATTGACTTTAACCCTAGTTCAGTACAGTGTAAGAGAGTCGAAAATACAGCAAGACCTGGATCCACTTGTACTAACATTTCAAAGACAAAGAAAATCTTCAGCAAATTGCACTGTCTATTGAAAATATATGGATCACTTGAGGAAATCTCTGTCTTCGAAATGTTTTACACATGAGGACCCTAAGACCTCAAAACAGACTGGGATTCCAGTCCAAGTCCTGGACATCAAAACAGACTGGGTTTCAAGCCCCAGGTCCGCACATCAATACAGACTACCTGGAACTCTGGTCTCAAATTTCAGCCCTCCAAATTTTACAGGAATCTCTGACCATTTGAGCTGTAGTGTTCAATTACATTTATCATCTCTCTCATTTGAAAATGGCTATATACATGTATAGTCAACACGGAAGAAAATGAATCTGTGTTTTGAAAGAAAGTATAACAGTAGAGGAGAAAATGTAATGACCAGCCATATCGGAGTTTGAACCCAGTACTTTCCGACAATAGCCAGTTGTTATACACTAATTGAGCTACCTGATCAATGATGATCAAGTACTTTTCTACCACCATCATGGATATATTGGGCACCGGTTCTGTGATAGAAGAGTAGAAAATGAAGTGTCCAGACTGGTGTTCAAACCCGGGACCTACTAAAAACAATAGTCAGATGCTCTAAACATGGAGCTACCATACCAGGTCATCAGTGATCATCAACCCCACTACAAAAGTAACAATAATACTCCAATTAATATGTATACATAATCATGGAGTATGAATCAGATTCATATATATATATCTATGGTGTATATATAATTTACAGCAATAGCCCATCTTTGATATAGTTGCCAACATCTTATGAAGATAAGTAAATACACTGCCTTTTAACTTGAACACTTTCTGTGCCTTTGAACCTTGGGTATAGACATAAGCCTGTGGAAATGTTGAGGAGGGAGGCAACCCTAGATCAGCAGTACAAAGGCATACCTGGCCTCTGTATACAACAGCTGAAGCCACTACACCAACCCAACAGTATCTAGTTAATTTCACATGGCGTAATTCCTCAATTCCACAGCTTCCTCTGTCAGTTCTTATGTTTGAAAACCATAAACCTCTGTATGAATGTGCTACAAACAGTACACACAAACGTTTGTTTGGCTGTCAGGGATTCCCTCTGATCTTTCGTAATCTTGGCATACATTTTCACAAACATAAATACTTTTCATAATAATCTGCTATAGGAGCAAAGAAACGAATGCCATTGTCCACTGAAACCTTCATATTCACAACACAAACAATGTATAATTTTGACTAATAAAAGACAAGATATGCTGCATCAAGATGAGATTGTACAATTGTGTACTGGCAGGATAAAACACCAGAAATATTTCAATGCAGAACTTGATGGCACTTAAAAGTTATGAAGGGCCGGAAACTTGTCTGTAGTTTCAACCATATCAGATCTCATGCTGGTATGGAGGGTCAAAATCTTTATAGCAAACATTTTAAACATGTACTGCAGTAATTTGTTTTTAACAAAACAGACGAAAAAAATGTGAATTTTTTTTTAAATATTTCACTTTAACATTACAATGTGACCTTCAAATGTAACAGCTACTTAATACTACAACACTGTCACAATCCAAGGTGAACACCTGGAAAATCTATTTACCAACCAAGGCATTACTTTGTAATAATATGATGTTCTGTGAAAAAGAAAGACTTCAATAATATCCAAATACCACATAGGCATATATATCTGTGAAAAAAAAACGTGTAGGAAAAACTTTCCTGGCACTCTGGGATAAAACTGCAGTCTCCTGTGTGAAAATCCCAGAGCAGGGATCAAACCGGAGACCCCTGTGTGACAATATACCTGTGTGGCAATTCCAGACATGGTCATCATCGGTAATCTTAAGCGGAAGAAGCATGCTTCTTGGGCAGTGCCATGGACCATGCTTGTCACTGTGAAGAAAGCTAAATGGATGATATCATATGATACATCCTCAATCTCCAACAGTTATGACCACAAGATAGTGTACGTGATCGTAACAATAACAGAAAGATAGATCCAACACCATTCTTTTAACTCTGAGTACGAAGAACAATCCATTTGTAAAAATCCAACACCATACATACCCAAGATCTATACTTACTAAAAAACAAAATGGATTTTGAGAAAGAGTACTTACAGAAATGGATTGGTTGAGGTTGTAGTTAGCCAGGTTGAAGCCTGTTGTCTTAGTCTGTTTGAGAATCTGTTCCTCTAGGGCTTTGTTGAGTCTAGCATTCACCAAGAAACATTCAGCTACAAATAAACAAACAACTTCGGTAAACAGACTCTTATAATCTATAGAATACAATACCTGGTATAAGCTCAGTGATTAGAATTAGCACCAGGAAATGTTTGGATTTGAATTAGCTAGTATCACTTACCAACAACAGTTCCAAATGGATGGGTTAATTTCAAGAGTTTGACAATTCTTAAAAGGGGCCATTAACAAAGAAATATGAAGAAATTTCCTGAAGCATAGGGGTCACTTTCAAAATTTAGGTGCCAATGGTCAAACGTCAAAGTATAACAATTTTTTTCTTCAAAAAGTGAAAACTTTTGCATTGATCAACCCTTGCCCAATGGCCACACTATTAAGAGAACCAGAAAAATGTATTGTCATTCTATCGTCTGCTCGACTCACTTGCATATCAATGTTGTGCTGTAGATAGGGGTAGCAGGAGAATATGGGGGACAAGAGGATCAGAAAATTATTTGGTCAGACCAGATTTTAATGTTCATCCTTGGAAAACTTAAAGGGCAGATGTTCATCAACTGATTGAGTTAACTCTATCATCAGCATCACCGTAATTACAATATTGACTGGCCCAATTCAGAATCCTTGTCATTAGCTAGTACTTGGTCACCTCTTTTATCATTCCAGTATGACTGGAAATATTCACAACACCTTGCAATAAGTCCATACATTGGTCATGGTGGATATATGCATATTCATAAATAAGAATGAGCAAGCAAAAAATAAAAATTCAAATCTACATTTAAATTGCGTACTAAAAGAAATAGTTTAATTATGCTATAAATCAATTTTATAATGAAACTGTTACATCCATATCATGTTATGTGAATTTTAGCACATAGACATTGTGGTATTTCAGTTGGAATTAATATCCGTGTTTAAATAACAGCTGGGTCGGACTTGCCAACCTCCACTCCACCACTACATGAATATACTACACGTCTACAAAGCCAAAAAAAATATCTACACAAGTATAGATTTCATATATGATATAATTGATCAATTCTTGGTACCATTAGTTTTGTTCAAAGGATATCTATAGAGAGATTACAAACCTATAGTATGTAAAAGTTCACATTTTTTTTCAATTTACTACAAAAAAAATTTGCCAGAAACATGTAGTAAAATCCACCATTATTATCACAGTAACATCTAAGGACAGTGTTTTTGATTGGAAATAATTAGCATAGTCAAAAAAGCTGTTAGCTAGCAAGCATGGTCTAATTAATCATATTTAATTTCACACAAAGATAGAATGCCTAAAGGTTTAATAATTCAATCAATTTTGAATATCTCTCATTTTCTGGACACGTACAGTAGAGTACTAGGGATCTCTCTTGCCTCCAGCTACAGAGGAGAATTAGAGCCTCTAATTATGTAATAACAGGCTGCATCATTACCCTAACGTGTCACCAATGGGATGTATTCATGTCCTTATTCCAGTACCACACATGCTGTCCGCCTGCTGGCCCCCAGGGAGATTTTCACACTGATACATGCACAAGTTGGTCTAATTATGAAGAATCAATCAAACGTCCACACGGCCCAGTTACCATGGTGATATGAATTTTTCTTGGGATTCTCTTCTCTAACATCAACTTGATGACTACTTAGCTCATCTCATCTGCTTTTTTTCTTGTTTTAGCAAAAACTTGTCGCTTTCAATTAAATTGGTACATGTAGATATAACTTCTTATTAATTTTTCTAAAGAAAATTACACTTAGAATAACGGAACTCTTATCAATTTTTTAACGAAAATACATTTAGAATAACGGAACTCTTATTAACTTTTTAACCAAAATACATTTAAAATAACGTTAGTTATTCTATGATTTATAAAAGAGGAATGCATTGGTCACTTACTGATGTGCCATTCTGAAGATATTAACAATGCCATGGTTCTCACTTGGAGGACATTACATAATTGACCAATATCGAAATGCTATAGAATTGTCAGAGAACTTCCAGATATCTTTTTTTTATTTTTTCAGACACGTCTGATTCAACTGAAATGTATCCTATTATACATGAAACATAAATCTATTCAAGAAAACTTAATTTGAAAAAAGAATTAACATGATATGATACATAATGAGTTGCTGCAGTGTATATGGTCTATAGTATAGAGTAATGGTGAATGATCTCTGTAGACATGTGATTACTAGATTAGACAAACACCTGTGTAAATACCTGTACAGGTAGCAGACAGGTAACAATCATCAATTTACATGCTACAATTGTACCAAAACACATCTATAACAGCCCAGTATAGGGTATATACATCAAACATTGCCTACCCTCCAGCCTACCCGGCCCATTCTACCCAGATTTAATACATCACAGAGCACTGGGGTAGGCGGATACGTGTAACAGATGATGTTAAAGCTGTGCCCCTCCATGGTACGGTACCTTGTAATTAGTGGTCACCTGAAACCCATGCAGGTACACAGGTGATAATTACACTATCTCGCACATGCATGATGCATCATTTGTTCTGTTTTCAAGTAGGTGAAAATTTGCTTAGAAAGATTGCTCTTGACAAAAAAACAGAAACTGTCAAATAAAGCTTTTGTATCTCCTACAAGCTCCAAGTGCTATCGTGTTTCAAAAATAAAATCAGAATGTTTTTGTTCTTCAATTCTAAAACATTTTATAGTTTTACTTTTTAATAATCCTAGGTCTGTTAGGGGAAAATTGCGGGAATATTTCCAAACCAAACTCTGGATCTGTGATGTACAATATCATCCTTCATTTCTGGCTTATCAAAAGTTTGGAAGACTTTTACTACAGCGACCCTGGTAAAGGCAGAAGTAAACTTGTAGAAGTTTTGGTACTGCAAATATTTGATTTTTAATGTGTTTTACAACCTAGTACATACACATGTGGATTTTGTTCAAATTCTGGGACACCAGAACTAAACAAAAATACCACACACTAATTGAGTAAGGCGATACCCATGTGATTACTCCACACACTCTATACTTATATAATTATAGTGTATACACTATTGACGATGGTAAGCAAACACCACTTCAAATACTTAGGAGTCAAAGTGAAAAAAACCCATTAGATTCAGATATAGGATGAAATATCAACTGACCCTATAGAAAAAAACAAAGCTCACAGTAGATAAAGTAGGGATATATTTTCAGGTTGAAAGAATTTTGGAATTATTTTAAATCAATGAAATATCACTTTACAGATTATCACAATTTTTTTATGAGAAATTATCTCAACTGCAACAATTCTGGGGCATTGCAGTTGACCCCAAATCAATTTAAAAGTTGAATAATTAAGAATTGCTAATGAAATAATATTATCTAGAGCAAATAAATCAAAAAGCATTAAAGAGGTTTTTTTCCAATTACAAATGCCCTATTAACCCCAGTGTATAAATTTACTTCAATTTCTTATGCATGTGTATTTCTTTATAAGGGTAAATACATACATCGATATATATATCTAACAAATTAAATCTACCCAATTATACCTGGTACAAATATATTACATACAGATGGACCTCGTTAATGCAAACTCATTTATATGGAATTACTAAAAGTGTTTGTTGCTCCTACCAAACTTTTCAACTTATTATCATGGTGACTGTGGTATCCCACTACATGATAAAAAGGCTCAACTTTATTTTATAGGTCCTCCAAGCCTCCAAGTTTACGCCACTTGGTGATGAATTCACAGATCTTTGTACTGAGGATTAGTTATGTACCTGTTGATCTTCAACCCTATTATCCACAAGTTTTACATGGAAGCCGAGAAACAAAAGTGCAGGAAGTGAGAAAAGCCAGGAAATCTACCTACCTTCTGGGGGTTCTTTAGTGCGACACACTGGGCAGGCATACCAAGTTTCCACAAAACAATACCATGCAACAAAAAGGAATAACATACAGGTCAAGGTTATAAGGCTTCACATGCAAGGGTCAAGGTCTAATAGAATCTTACATGGGTCTGTCCAGTTGAAAGGGATATCTAAACCTGAGTGAAAGATTTTGGCTTGTCAACCGGAGGCTTGCCGAAGGTTAACGGCCAAAATCTTTCACGAGGGTTGAGTATCCCTAATTTCCACTTGATAGACCCATGTTGGTTTCTTTTTCTCCCATACTAGTAGAAAAAGATGAAATTCCAGTTTGTTTCCAGCTTTTTCATTGTGCCATTATGCAGGAGCGTCGTCATGCGTCAAAATTGATGACGTCATCTACAAAGCACGCCGCAATTACGCTGCATGTATTGATAACTTAACGTAATTGTCTAGCGCGTGTGAGCTGCCTTACACCCCCGTGTAAGATAGAGTTATCTTTTCCCTAGCAACCACAGAATACCCCTGTGAAGTATTGGAGAAATATATATCTGTGCCAAGGTCATATTGGTCAAGGTTTTATAAGTTACCCATATTCTTCTTGTGTCAATGACATATAACTAGGTCAAGGTCACCACTAGAACTTAAATGTGAGAATGAAGGTAAAATGAATATAAAGAAATCATGCAATGACATTCATAATTCTGAAGGGGATGATCACATATAAAGTCATCGGGGTGATCAGAGTTAATAACTATGATTCTAACACTGACTTTGAACCCCACATGTAATACCTCTATCCCTATTCCCATCCTCTTCATTCCTACTCCTATTCCCATAACACTGAATTTGAACCCTCACAAGCAATCATCCACTTCCTTTTCCATAGCCCCGCCCCTCATACTGAATTTGCACCTTCACAAGAAATACCCCTCAGCCCCACCCCTAATACTGAATTGACACCGTCACATGTAACCATCCATCTTCCCTGCCCCTCAGCCCCACCCCTATCAGTGTATAGCCATCTATCTCCTCCTCATGCACCACTAACACTAAATTTGAACCCTCACATGTAATTACTCATCTATACATCCCTATTTCAACCCCATGGCCCCCATCCCTACTGGTTCTATATTACAATAGATTGTACACACAACAGCAAAACATCAATATGCATGCAAAAATTCAATTTCCTAATAATGAAATTAAAATTCATGTATTACTTTCTATTAAAATGCTTGTGATACATATGAAGATACTACAGGTACATGCATAATGCACCTACATTTTCACCTGGGCTTCAATAAAATATATGTAGCTTTTGATGAAAAGTATGATTGTGTATTACCAATGCAAGACATTCTCAAATACATTGTATAAGTTTAAAGGATACATTTGATATTAATTTTATGTAAACATAGAGATAACAGCACATGTAAAGAAATAGCACTTCAATAGATACAATGTACATTTGAAACATCAATACTGTATTGTATGTAGTGGTAATACACACTCGGCTGTTCATTGTGTGTAAACATTAAAAGTAAATGACAGGTAAATAGGAATCCCTGTTCTTTTTCTATAGAACATGTGTCAGAAAAAAAATCACTGATAAGTGGGAGAAAAAGAACTTTGCAATTATGCACAGACGTACAAAGAAAACTGATACTTCAAACGAAACTACCTCGCCTAAAATGCAGCATGCATGTTAACTTGGAATGGAGGATATCTGTTTGATGTTTGAAATCAAAGAGAAAAGGTACGTTCATAAAAACGTATGGCAATAACCGATACATGTTAGGGAAAATGTCCATTATCAACTCGGATCCCGAATGGGATCAATACAAAATTGGCAATTCTTTGGTATTTAAAGCTCAGGGGCACCTGTTTTAGAGGTAAGCTGACCGATTTTTAGAACCCGCTCGGTTAGTATGGTAAATTTTACATCTAAGTGATATAAGATTGTATATAGGTTAAAAAGGATCCGATAGGGATCTGTCAAGGTACCCCTTTCAGCTCGAGGTGGCCCCTTGACCGGTCTGCGGACTTAACATGCCCCGGTGTTCACCCCTGGCCCAAAAATGGCCCAATGGATTTAGACTGTCCGATACACAAGGAATGGGATCGCTGCGAAGTGTACGGGGTAATATTGACAACTTACCATGCTTGCTAGCTTGTTTCCCCATCTTTGCATGCTGTTTCCATCAAAGTTTTAATTCTGTACAAGAATCCCAACACAATTTTGACGAAAATAACACAGTTTAAAGCGGCTATCTCCCACAATTTTAGTACAATCCAGCGCGATCCTTCCACCGTAAACATGTAGCACATGAGTCTAAACACAATGTTCAAGCGGTGGGCGGGACCGAAAGGCGAATCTACAAACGGTGATTGACGGCTGGGCGAGTCCATTACTTCAACTACTTTAGGGACATCACGTCATTTGAAATAGTGAAAATAGAGTGATATAATATAATTTAGAAATATATTTCACCCTTTTTATCTTTTAAAATAGCAACCTATATCTATTTCAACGTTTCGATTGCTTTTCTTCGGTAAAAAAGCGACAAAATATCAAAATAATTTGTCAAATGACTACCGATATCCCTGCACATTTCTATACCGAATACACTATGCTATTTTCTCTTTGATCTCTGGTTCATAGCGATCTGCTGTACGATTTTATTGGTTAAGCCAGTCGACTATAATTCTCTTTGAAGTTGCCGCTAGGTAAATAATATTGCGATATTTAACTATGATATGAAGTCAATCTAGCAGAGAACGTTGATGTGATCGAAACAGGACGACCAATCGCTATGATGGCTGAGAATGGCAAGCGTATTTTTATGACTCTGGTTAGATTGGTTGAGGTTTCTAGTCTACTGAAGATATATCATAGTCTGCCCAGACATCAATGGCAACGTTTTCATACATTTCAGGTTAATGTCGAATGATACCAGTCTGTCAAATTTTATCTTATCTCTACCCGGGTTATTTTATTCTCTCTTTGATAATGTAGACTAAACATGTAAACAATTTGGAATATTGAAGTGTGTGTATTAGAAGTGCTCGACTTTGTACTTTGTTTAGTGTAGTAAAAAGTAGAGTACAACAGGAAATAATCTTTATAGAAATCAAAGATATCCACGATTCAAATTAATTGTTTCATTAAACAGATATGTACTATACAATTTTGAGTATAGTAGAATGTGTATTAGAAATTGTCCACCTTACACAGTAAGAGATAACGTTAATATTTATAGAAACCAAACAATATACATATATCTACGAATCCAATTAATCGTTTCATTAAACACGCATTTTTGTTGAGTCAGAAACATATTTCAAAAACTGTGGTTAAGTACAGTAAAAGTACAATATTCTTTATAGAAAGCAAGGACATCTAGGTATCAAATTAATTGTTTCAATTAAATAACTATACAATATAGACTACAATGGAGTCTGAATGGGAAGTGTCTCGATTTTACATTTAATTGGTAACTGTAAATTGTACATAACAACACGACATAGTCTTTGTAGAAATCAAAGACATTAACGTATCAAATTAATTGTTAATTGTTTTATTAAACAGGTAGATACATTATATAATATAATATGCATAAGAAGTGTCTCCATTTCACACTGTGAAGTGTTCACTACAGCAAGATACTACAAAAATATTTCTACGAATCAAATTAATTGTTCCATGAACAGATACATTGCATCTGTATGTATGAGAGATCAAACTTGCTGTGTTCAAGTACATCTGTATGTAAAAAACGAAACCTATGTTTATCTATATATATATAATATCAAAGAAACGCAATTTAACTAAGCATGAAAATTTATTGACTCGTGCCCTATCTGGGACTCGAACTCACGATCTACGGCACCCAATCGCCTAGCCAAACATGTACCTGCGCCTTCAACCACTGCGCCACATCAACATCCCCATGCAAACAATGTTTCTATGACGAAGTGACAGTCGGTTCGATATGCTGACATGATCACTGTGGACAAATTAAATCTTTGGATCAACAACACATAGTGAATTTTATACATTGTGTTTAGTAAATATTAAATATCAAAGAAACACAATTTAATAAAGCATGACAATTTATTGACCCGTGCTCTATCCGGGCCTATGTATATTATAATATATATATTTCTGGTAAAAGTACATTTAATTGAAACTCAGTGAATCATCAAATCATGTGATATCATTGATGTAAACGTACATTATTGAAACAATTTTTAATCAACTCGAATTTATACACATATACATGCTCTTCTGTGTGAATTCAACTATGGATAGATACCGCCAAAATCAGCATGCATTACATGTAATACCGTAAATGCAAAGATTAATATGTTTGTTTTAAGTTACCGGTAAAACAATCGAATACGTAAATCGTCAAAATGAACCTAGTTACGGTCGAAATAATAATACTATCGTCAAACTAGGAATAGTCTAATATGCCTCATACTTCCGTAACGAAATGAGCACGATGTAAGAGATCTGCATTCTAGATAGTCACCAGTATTTTGAGAGTGACCAACAAACGTGTTTGATATGACATAGCAACATTTGTTCACAATGTTAATGAAGTTAAACATTCAAAATTGTTTGATAAACGAGTTATTTCAAATGTTCATCATTTTGCCGATTTTATTATCGTCATCAATTCTTTAAAGTGAAGCTGTGAAGTTCAGTCCCCTTTCACCTGCTGTATATATTTCCTGTTTCAGATAAGTCTGTTTTAAGACACTGTGTCCTCTCGAGTTCCAAACCATTGTCATGTCTGTATAATCATTCGATTTAACACTAAAGCATTTCATCTTATTGCTAAATGAAATATTCTTTATATGTGAAGTTATTAAATCCAGTCAACACACAACAAATATAATTCCGACAACGTAACTCTTTTTTTTATTCTTTTTTTTATGTATCAGAGAATATTCTCCATAGTGACTTCGTTACTGTAAGACGAAATAAAAATAATTGACATTATTGGTTTCCATGTAGCATAGTAAGTGAAATGAAGGGATATAACTCAGACACATCGGAATGACAGAAAATAAGTGTCAACGTCAGATCAAGAGCTTATGTAGTAAGGAATAGCCATTGACAATCCAATGTAACCAATGTGCTACGTTGATGATTGTATTTGAACTTTTGATAAATGTTTTTTTTTGATTGGTACAATGATGTCGGTTTTAATCCGTTTCGTCTTGTTAGCAAATCTGTAGGAACAAAGATTGAACATTTCATCTTCTGGATTTCACAGGTTAAATTAATTAATCAACGGTCATCGCAATTACTTCATTAACAATGTAACATGCAGATAAGACGTTATAATTGTACCTAGTGTCCCCATTGCATGATCGTAAAATTGACTAGATTTATATTTTCTTTTCTTTCTAACATCTCGTTTCAACAGAGCCTCTAAGTTTCGGCCTTGAATTGAGCGTTCGCTCTAGCGTGGAACCCTCTGAATTATCTGTCCCCTAGCCGAGACACACCATATGATCTGCTCCTGCTTAGCATAAAGGGAATGGAACGACTGGTTTGCCCTTTGTCAGTCTAGTGTGACCGGATGGGGTGTACTGTCCGGTGTCTCTGGCGGCGGCAAACTTCAATGAGAGCGCACTATAAAATGGACGAGTGTTTCCACTATTACGAAGAAGCACCACGCGAGCGTCATCCTCGATACTCCAGGGGTTCCGATCACTTACGATCTCTACACCCCTGGACTATCTCGTAGTAAAACTAGGGGCAACAGAACAGAACAGGTAATTTAGTCCTGTGATGTACATCAAAAGAGCCGTATAACGGTACACTGTGGTTGACTGTGTGGCTTTGAAGTTGGGCGTAGCTCTCTCTGTAGTCTTCAAAGGAAATCTTTGCAGGTCTGTGATTGGTTCAGATCTGTTCACCTGAGCTGCCTTCATTTTTACTATGAGATAGTCCAGGGGTGTAGAGATCGTAAGTGATCGGAACCCCTGGAGTATCGAGGATGCGCGAGCGTATGCTTAGGATGGTAATGTCTCTTATATATATTCTGGTAAATGAAAACTTTTATGTTTTGATACCTGACTGTGGATCTCAAGGTCTTATCTCTTCTAACGTTTTGGTCATTGAAGAGACAAAATGTGTTCTGCTATTCCCTACACCAACGTAGGAGGACGTGACACGGTCAGTCTAGAACAGAAACATACACAGCTCCATCTTCACCAAGGAGATTACCTCCCCTACTTTTATATCAACACCTTCCCTCATATACAAATGCACACTTATACTTACTACATGTTCTTTTGCATCTAAAATAGTCTTCGTTCTAAACACACAATACATACGCTGACATTTTGTTCTTCATTGTCATCTAAGGAGGTCATGCTATGGGTCAAGTGTGTCTTTTTACGACACTTTCCAACAACTGGTAGAATGTGCTAAATTCATATCATCAACGTTGGCGATATGAATAATGTCAATGATGCGCACTTGAGTAAAATGAAATCTCGACATTCCTTGCTCATATAAAACAACAGTTGGAATGCACTTTTAGAAGTTATTGTTACCCATGCTTTGAACTATCTTACATCAGGGTCGTTTTCGATTTTATGGTTTGACTGGTTGGACCTAGCTGTTCGTTTAGGAAGACAGATCTGTTGATTTTATATTGTTTTCAGACGAGCATTGACCTAGTGTTGGTGGAGGACAGCTGGAGTACTCGGAGAAAAACCAGCTGTAAGTACCTGGCAACTACCCCACAATGTCAGAAACGTCGTTCTATTTATTGGAATTTAAAATTTTAGCTTTATTATTTGATTAGCTAATCTGTTTGCTCCCCTAAATCCTCCACCATGTAATTATTTATTCGTAAGCTAATTTTATATTTCATTATGGATAATCTTTACACGTATTTTCATTTTCAATTACCTTCTCGCTTGATTTATAAATTATAAATGATAAACACTGACTTCATATCTCATCGCTTATAATTGGTGAATAGTATTAAATACATTGTCCGACAAATGCAATGTAAATCAAAACCATGATTTTTTATTTCCTTTTAAACGTTAAGTAAGGCGTCACTTGTTATTTCTATACTAACTTACAAAGAAAGTTATTTTTGCGATTAAAGACAGACGATATATTTTTGTCCTGTTTTAAAAATTCATTTGTCTATAGACGAGCACATAAAACAATATAACAACGTTTATGAGGTAGGATTATATATCATTATTACACTTTGTTAATCAATCACAAACATCTACTGACAGTATCCTCTTTGTATCATGTTTTATAATCCAGCTTCTCAATGCTATCGTTATCTGAAATATTATCATTATACGAGTGTTGTTGTCCACGTAAAAAGATAAATGCTGCTGTACTGTAATTTATATTCTCTTACCTTGGACGCTTAGCTCCTGCAGCAAAAATAAAGTTTAAAAGTGAACATTATTGTGCTTGCGACCAAGAATAAAACAGGTATGATTTGTCTTCGACATAGCGATGAACCAACTGTGCAGGATATTTAATGCTGAGATAAAAGGAGGGAATGGTGACAAGGAAGTACATTTTCAAGTTTTCAATCAACACTTTTTTGTTTATACAATAACAAATAACTGACATCAAATAACTAAATAAATGGTGACTGAAAATGGGTTTCCGTAGTTTTGCCATATTCTCTTTTCATTTTAGTTTTATTGTTTAATAGGTCGTTGACTACTTGATATATTAAATCAGAATGTAAACAAGTTTATGAAATGTTCATCGTCAAAAAATCTCAGCTGGCTATACTCATTTTTCTTCGATTTTTTGGGTAAATATCGCTGTGATAAGATGATTATATTAAATTTTCAGATAGGTGAAAGAAACTCGTATGTGGTTCAAAATAATATAACCGGAAATGATTAAGGCTGAAGGACCAATCCACAGAACGTTACCAACAAATCAAGGCCTCAGATGAGATTTAAACCTACAGTAACATGTGGCATTTAATGACGGCACGAATCCATACTATATCCAGTTATTGCTATCTGTATCAAAATACTAATACGTTGCAAAGTGCATAATTATGTTTAAACATATAACTCTTTTGTTCTCCGTTCAATAGATGTATAATGTGAATTGAAATGCAGTTTATCAGCACGTTAAAAAACCTTCAATATCATTTATTCCTATTAAATGTCCCATCTTATCTACAGTATTCAAATATTATTTAGTTATTTTTCACAATAGATTTGCTATCAGGCATCGATCAATAGAACTGAACATTAAGGCGAGGTTTACTTGTGATGTTGATCTATGATATCCCCATCCCGCCCAATAACACGTGACATTTAATTACATATATTGATATTTCACAATTTTAATACTGTTATTAATGCTGTGTAAAGGAATATTTTTCATTGCCTAGGACGCTGATATTTAAAGTAACACTTTATGATATAGCTTTTTTCTAAATCATAACTAGAACTTAATAACTGTATACTAAATCACTTACTTAGTAAGCGTTTTTAAATCACTTAAGCGTTGGATTTAATGTGTTTAAATGTCATTTAAATACTAACGCGGTATAAAATATTCACTCACTTACATTGACCTTTTTCCTCATTTTATATTTTAGGGTTTTCTGCTCTTGTTGGAAGATCATTGTGTCATTATTTTGTTTGTCTTTTTTCGTCTAACCTATGACGTTACGAATACTTAATGAAACAATCGACAAATCATAATCACAATAGTAGATACTTAGTAACATATATATGTTTTACATGTAAACACAAAATACATCACCTTGCACATTTAAAATGCTGTATCCTTCGATTTCCCAAACTTATTGACTTTTTTTGTGCTGTTCTATCCCACAAATAAGAGAAATGACCAGTCAATTATTATTTTTAAATGTGTTAATATCTGTGTCCTCTATACGATTCATGGAATATATCAAATTTGAATTTAATTTAGTTGATAAATGTTTACTAGTAAAAGAGTCAGTAAAACCTATATTGATTACTGATTGATTTTGATTGATTCTATTTGGAACAGTGTCTAGTCAGTTTGAAACACGTGCACGCGCGAAAATTAGTTGTATGCTAAACTAAGACGCTTCATAGTGGTTTTTTTTTGTAATACAGCGTTTCCTGAACTAATGGTTTGTCAAAAATACATTATTCTATTCTACAGCAGACACGAAAAAAATGGAGAAATTAGACATGCAGCACACGCGGAAGTAAAAATGGAGAAGACCATCACCAGGTGTGACCATATTTCGTTTCTTCACATTCTTCTCTCGTTTCATTGATTCTGAAACAGAATAGGAGTTTCGCAAAGATGTCGGCATATTTTTAACCAGACACGACATTTCCCTGTATTTAAGTTACCCAATAATTCTGTTTTGTTGACATATTATCCACATATCGATAGGTTTTATTACACAACATCAAAGCATGGCAATAAACAATTAGGCTCATGAGCAACAGCATGCAGGTTAATTGACACCGTAGGCTTTCGGAGGCACATATGTAGCAGAAGGGACGTAGGATGTGGTTTCCATATTTTCATTAATTTTAGACATAGATGCAAAAGAACTGTACAAAATTGTCAATTACTGACATAAAACATAATTGCAGGTTAGACCTCTTATTGATTACGATGTACTATAGTAAACAATGGTAAAACTACAAAGTATAATAGTGTATGGAGACTTATAACACTGTACGCCAGGAAATGTCCGTTGTTTTAAAAAAACTACAAAGTATAATCGTGTACGGAGACTAACACTGTACGCCAGGAAATGGTCGCTGTTTAGAAAACTACAAACAAAGTATAATTGTGTACGGAGACTTATAATTCTGTACAACAGGAAATGTTCGTTGTGTAAAAACGTTCGTTGTTTTCGTGGTCGCAATTGAACCACAAATATAAAAACAACTGAATTTGATTGATATGCTATTTCATTATTTTTTTCGCAGTGAAATATAAAGTTTTTATTGTTAAAATAAGTGTTATTTTTCACCCCAGTGAAAATTAAATATATATATATATATATATTACGTGCATCTTTCCTATTTATTTTATATCATTAATTGTTGCAGCATAAATATGTGTTACATTAGATTATGTTGTTTTTCATGAAAATATGTGTTCCATGTATGTACGGAACTTACTTAGAAAGCGGGAAAATCGCGGCTGACGGACACTTGGATATACTTCGCACTCGTGAAAAACATCATACTTTCCACCCTACTCGATGTAATATAACTGTGTTATTCATCAGAACACAACGGATAATTGCATCGATGGCTATCAACGAATATTTCTACCCACCAATTGATACCAATGTCCCTAAGACACAACGAATGTACAAACGATTATTTCGTGTTATACGGTAGACTACATTGAAACTAGAACAAGCTGTTCTGGGAAAGTAAGCGTTGACTACTTCCCCCAAAACACCTGATATACATTATAAAAAACTAAGATCTTGACACTTGACATACTAATAAAACAGCATGCATGTCTTTAGCAACATCCCCAGCGAGATCCTGTCAACAACCTTTGTTCTTCTCCAATTGCATTAAAAACTAACTGCTATTTAAGATCGACAGGCTTGAGGGAAAAGTAAAAATCAAACAATGTTTCAATGGCATATTCTTTTACCAATTCCAATAGTCCTTCGATATACTTTAACTTCCTTTTTTGCACCTATTTGTTTGAAGAATGGTAGTAATACCTCCATTAAATTTCCAATTTCCATCACGTTTCTTTCATTCTGTTATCCATCAAATATATCACAATGTCTCTGGCATGCTGAATTTCCTTTTCACACATTCTAATACCAGTACAATACTTTATCTTTTTCCTTTATGTCGATGCCAATCCAGTACTTCACGTGTTATCATGTATGCCACCATATGTGATTTTTATAGTTCCGTAATATAAGAGCATATTTTTACATCTTTTGATGTTTATAGTTATATTTGTTATTTATTAACAATTAATACAAAATAAAATAAATTATAGCAATTGAATAATTAAAGACTTAAAGATAAGAATGTTTTAATACGGTTTCCTATAATATATGTATTGAATACACACATATGTAGACCATTGTTTATTAACATTGGCAAGGATAACTTTCAGGATGTAATTTTCGGACAAACATGATCAATGTTATTTCGTTTACACTCTACAGGAGTTGCTTGTTTACATAAATATATATTTAAAACAACTAATAAACACTGTGTTCGTCATAGATTCGTGAAAAAGGAAAACGGCACCAAGAGCAGACGACTATAGTGCTATCACCAAAATCAACCAAACATACATGTATCTAGAATATATCATGAAATTAGCAATACAAATCTAAGTCACAGCGACGTTAGCAATACAAATCTATGTAACAGCTCCGTTAGCAATATAAATCTATGTTACAGCGACGTTAGCAATATAAATCTATGTTACAGCGACGTTAGCAATATAAATCTATGTTACAGCGACGTTAGCAATATAAATCTAGGTAACAGCGACGTTAGCAATACAAATCTAGGTCACAGCGACGTTAGCAATATAAATCTATGTTACAGCGACGTTAGCAATATAAATCTATGTTACAGTCACGCGACGTTAGCAATATAAATCTATGTTACAGCGACGTTAGCAATATAAATCTAGGCAACAGTGACGTTAGCAATTCAAATCTAGGTCACAGCGACGTTAGCAATATAAATCTATGTTACAGCGACGTTAGCAATATAAATCTATGTTACAGCGACGTTAGCAATATAAATCTATGTTACAGCGACGTTAGCAATATAAATCTATGTAACAGCGACGTTAGCAATATAAATCTATGTTACAGCGACGTTAGCAATATAAATCTATGTTACAGCGACGTTAGCAATATAAATCTAGGTAACAGCGACGTTAGCAATACAAATCTAGGTCACAGCGACGTTAGCAATATAAATCTATGTTACAGCGACGTTAGCAATATAAATCTATGTTACAGCGACGTTAGCAATATAAATCTATGTTACAGCGACGTTAGCAATACAAATCTAGGTCACAGCGACGTTAGCAATATAAATCTATGTTACAGCGACGTTACGTTAGCGAATATAAATCTAGGAACAGGACGTTAGCAATTCAATCTAGGTCACAGCGACGTTAGCAATATAAATCTATGTTACAGCGACATTAGCAATATAAATCTAGGTCACAACGACGTTAGTAGTACAAATCTAGGTCAAAGCGCAGTTAGCAATATAAATCTAGGTCATAGCGATAAGCTGCAATATAGCTCATACAAATCTAGGTCATGGCAACATCAGCAGTACAAATCTAGGTCAAAACGACATCAATGTTACATCCCCAAGTGTAAATGGAACAGTGATTATGAGCTACAACAAAGTTGCCAGTACACCTTACACTAATAATCAGAAGGAAATGTTTAATTTTCTTAAAGTGGCTGGAGTTCGATGATTTATTAGTATTCTATCCAATAAAAGGTTTATAAGACGTTGCAGAAGGTTTCTGTACTTGCTTTCTACAAAAAATTCAAATTCGGGTCTGTATAAAAGGGACATAGAAAACAGACATACCTGAAATCTACTGGAACACAAAATAACATCAGTAACGCCAAAGTTGTAGTTCCAACTAGCCTTTGCAGAATATGCATTTTGGTCGTGAAAAGTAATCAACTTAGGAAAAGTCACTTATATGCCGAAGACTGGCCATTACATAGAGGGACAACAGGTCTATTACTAGAATGTGCTATGGTAAGTAAAGTTTCGTTATCATCCAGAAAATATAAGAAATTTTGGTGTTTAAAATAAAAAAACTGATTTTACGAACAAGATCCTAACATCTTGAAACTAGTTCGTCATTGCCTATAGATCAGCGTTTATTGAACAGATCCCTGTAGAGTACACGGACAACAGTTTGTGTGTATGAAACAGAGCACATTGATGTGGTCTAGAAAGCCATCGATCCATCTGTCTCTTTATTATAAACTCTAAAATCCTCTTTAATTAAACACAATTGAATGTCATTTATCCGAAAGATCAAACACTTTAAAATTAATTCATTAAGAAGCATAGTCATAAGTCACAGCCCGTTTCAAACAATTTTCGTTTTAACACATTTATGTATTATTTTACCGAAAACAAAGGGTAAAGCGCTTTTCATGAACCGGAGTGTTTGGACAAAACGAACACAACTGTTATTGAATCATGTAAAACAATGACGCTGCCACGTCACGCGCTCACGCACGTGTCACATTGTTACCGGAGAAGCACCAACACGTAAGGCGAGAGATGTCGAAGACAATTAGATGTAGAACAATACACTACTATTGTCAAAGCCTACTTCACCCTACTCATTTTCGCCTAAAGAACAACGCCTGTCTTCTGAAACTTCCACAGACATTTGACAACACCACAGCCAATATTTGTGAACACAAAGACAAGTTGACGCAGCAAAGACGAAGTGTCCCTTTACTAATAATTTCTTGGCGTTTATTGGTAATGTAAAAATCCTTTAAAAACGAATACATAAATCTTTCCTTGTAGATATAAGTGAAAGGTCATATAACAGTAGTAGCATAATGGTAGTTTGTTACTACAATGTAATACTGTAAACGTGAAACGGGGGGGGGGGGGGGGGGGGGGGGTTCCCCGCGTGTATTATTTTGTACATGTATGAACTTTTTTTGTTAAAAGTCTAAACGTGTATTTATCACGAAAATAACAACATCGCGAAAGATTAATTAATACATGCGATTCGCGATATTAAACACTAACACACTTTGCTTCATTTTGGAATTCAATATTTTAAAACATGTTCATCAGAGAAAACAGTATTCAATACAGTAAAACATGTAATTTATTCGTGAACACAAAACTGTTTCCAAGAATCGCGGAACCAAGCGACTATGTCTCCGAGTCCTGATTAATAAAATCTCTTTCATCCTTTGAAATAGAAGTTTGCAGTATTTAAAGGAAAACGCCACTCTTTCAATTGTAAGAAAGTAATGTTATTAAAGCAATGATGGCATTTAATAAAAAATGTCGACCATATAGAACTGCAATTAGCGACTGGAGAATACCTCTTTTGATTTTCCTTCTATGAAATTGATAACACTCCAACTTTTAATTAAACCTCAACCTCAGATCAGACTTTGATATCGCTCTCTTGTCACGACAACAACTTTCTATGTCCCCGTTTGAAGTGTTCCGTGCCCGCCATCACTAGAATGACCACAGTAACACCACGCTTTGTCGGTGCCTTTGAAGTCAAGTCTCCCTCGCCATTGTCTTAATTTCACAAAACAATCAACCAAGTAGACTCTTTCAACGTCAAACGGGTTTTAAATCTATGGTGATTTTCCTCAATCTCGGCCTATATATTCGTTAATAAAACCATGTTCTCCATTTACAAGCACTAGACGTACTGGTATACATCACGATATTATCGTAAACTTCCACATGAACGACGACAGGAAGAAAGGCCTGGGTACTCCTGTTAGTGTTTAAAAGGAGATACTTTCTTTTTCCTGTCTTGGAACTCTGGACATCAAGACATGTTGTGTTAAATATTCCCGTTACTCGGTAAACAAGCAAACGGTACGGCTCATAATTCATCATCTTCACATTCACTGCTTGTGTTATATAGCACATATAGGCTTTACACTTTATTTAATTGGGATGAATCTAACGTGTATCGTTTATGGACAGCTTCAAGGAGTGAACTGAGGAAGGAAGGCCCTGTCGTAAATAATCGCGAAGTTGCTCGCGACCTTGCAAGAGAGAATTGCCTTAAGGTCGCTGGCCAAATCACCGGGTGATTGAAAAGGTTTCATTAACGCAATCTGATATCGCGCGATGGTCAATTGAAAAAAAATGCCTCCTACTTTTTTCGGCGTTCCTTTTACCTAATTAAGGCTGACTAAACAACAACCAATAACTACAGGTCCTGACATGGTATGGCCATATTTCGTATACTGCCTTCAATATAGGTCAAACAGAAGAATACGTAAAAAAGACCATCAAAATGGGGTTTACGAAGTTTATCGGAAACGGCGTTTCACAGTACACCAATCAGAAGCGGACCTTCGGAAAAACCAGCTTTCTCTGAATAAAATACTGTTAAAGATCAAAGGTTATTGACAGTTTTCAACAGAACAACAATAACCGATAAGCATGACAAGTCAGTCGTTGGGCATTGCATTAAATGCTTAGTGTGATTTACTTCAATAGTTTATATTCTTTGGCATGGAAAATTTAGAATGCAGTATATGATACGATATGACATTTTCTCGAGTATATTATGGCACTAAACAAACTTTATTTTTAGCATACTAGTAATCTATTTTTATACAATAAAATTAATATAATACGTTAGATCGGGTAGCACCAATGACGAGTCATACACTAAACACCATTACCGACGAGTTCTAGAAAGATGAAGTTTTGGTGTCCCTCTAACATGGACGACACAGAAGATGATAGTCATTCCTACAAGTAGACAAGATAGCTGTATGATGACGCCAGTGGCACGAAGGGATCCTACAAGGGCAATCACTGGAAAGTCTTAGGGACAAGATAGCTGTATGATGACGTCAATGGCACGAAGGGATCCTACAGGGGCAATCACTGGAAAGTCTTTGGGACAAGATAGCTGTATGATGACGTCATTGGCACGAAGGGATCCTACAAGGGCAATCACTGGAAAGCCTTAGGGACCAGGGAGATGTATGATGTCTCCAATATCACTATAGAACCCTACAAGTGCGATGACTGGCAAGTCTTTGGACAAGGCAGCTTCGTACAATCCACAAATGTCACCAAGGAGCCCTACATAAAGCACATATCTCATAGAATCGTTACAGGTTAACGCCTTCCTTGTGATGGAAAGGCAGCATTTTTTTTTATTAACAAACTCCAGAATCCTCAGTTAACAGAAATCATTCACCGAGAGCGAAGTGCATTCTCGGCGCCTAAGTACGTTGAATGATGTCTTTGCAAATTTCAAGTTCTTTAGCTGGAATTTTAGGTGTTAAAAGGCCAACAAAGATATGAGAGTATTTTCCACAGTCTTTTTCTAAATCTTATTAGAACGGCTATATTGCATTGTATCTTCACGTTTATGATATACTGAGTAGGGTTTTCATTGCTCCAAGTGTTTAGTGATCAATGGAAAAGTACTGCCTATACAATACCAAATCCGCATACGCCCTAAAGGTAATTATTTTAAACAAATATTTTGTTTTAGAAACAGATAGTGCCCTTTCATTTAATCTTCATAAAATCTTTCGTCCTTTCACATAAACACATGTTTTTAGTCAAATGCATTACATTTCATACAAATCTTGAATGATTTCTCACAAATAAATTTGCTTTAAAACAAATCACCCGAATCCATTTCATCCGATTTATTAACAAATTTAATGTAAGTGTTAAAATATTCAAACAACTCATACTAGACAGTTATTTTTGCACACTGATAAATGTTGTGTCAAATCAAAGCGCTTTTCATACATGTATATAATTGCAGTTCGTTATTTTCAACAGTAAAATATTAAGAGATGTTGTTAAATCTATTCATAGATTTTATACCATTCAATACAAATGTCAGCTTCTTACAAGCACGTTTTCCTGGAAATGACACACAACAATGCAATGAAAATACTGTTATAAAATGAGATTTATAAATGACAGATAGGTATGCTTTTATTATATATACAACATGAAAGCAACCATATAGAAGATGAAAGAAACCCTCTTATGTTTATAGTGAAGATATCGGCATTCCGTGCTTACCTCCCTTTGAAGTTTTGTCGGACTATAATGGGTAGAATATCAAAGCTTCCTTTACTGGAAACGCCGATTTTTAAGTCATAATGAAATAAGCGTTCATTGCAGTCTGGCGAATTGCGTCTATTATCAATGATCAGAGCCATGTAAAAGGATTAGCGTAAAAAACAGCATGCAAAGAACATCAAAACAACCCCGTCTGAAAAGATTTCCTTCTGTTTTGTAGAACTTTAAAATGTTACAAGTAGACAAAAAGGATATGTTACTATTTGCGATTATTGTATTGCAATGACGACATACGTATTAGGATACGGGTGATAGGGTTTTTTTTTATCGCGGAGTAAATGTTAGGGAAATATAATCACAAAACGGAAAAGTGGGGGAAATCTTTTATCCCTAATGTAGCTTAATCACAGCACTATGGAGACTTGATGTATGTTTTTTTTACCTGGATCAATATCTGAAGTGAGTTTTAATCTACTGTAAAAATAACTGCTCAGTATTACAAAAATAGTAGGAAGGTAATAAATCAATTTCCATGTTGCAAGACCTGAGAGGAACAGTTGTTGTTAGAAAAACTATCAACGTAATATAACACAATGCGTAATATTAACTAACCTCTATTATTAGTTCAAAATTAGCTAAATGAATATTTACATATGTAGATATGAGTTGGTGGCTTTGCCTCTGTGAGGAAGTATCAAATAGGTGAACATTTCTACCATTATGAGGAGACACGTATAGACTACACAAACAACAAGCACACACACACAGCATTTTACATAGACAGACAGTTCTCGGAGGACTTCAGGTGTTACATAGAAAACTGAGCCTAATAAATCAACCAAATATCCACCAACACAATGAAAAAGTAACTGTTACCATTATACAATTACTGATGTCATTAACTTCAGTGCCTTCATTAATATTATAGCAAACGTTTACAAAACTCAACATAAATCACTAGAGTCCAAATAAAATCGTAAATATTAATAGATATCTTAGCAAATGTTATGCACTTTTAATATAACGTTTCTCTTACTGGCGAATACATTTATCATCATTGACAAAGTTAACCAAAGCAAACGTTTCCATGACTGACAAACAATTAAACACGACTGACAAACAATTAAAGCAAACCTTTCTATGACTGAGTAACAAAAATTTAAAGCAAACGTTTCCATGACTGAGAAACAAAAATTGAAAGCAAATGTTTCCATTACTGAGAAACAAAAATTTAAACCATCTGTTTCAATTGACTAACAAACATCAAACGTTTCTATATCAGACAAACAATTACATTAAACGTTTCCAAGACTGACAAACAATTAAAGCAAACGTTTCTAAGACTGGCAAACAATTATAGCAAACGTTTCCATTACTGACAAACAATTAAAGCAAACGTTTCTATGACTGGCAAACAATTATAGCAAACGTTTTCATTACTGAAGTTTGCTATAATTGTTTGTCAGTCATAGAAATGTTTGCAAGCAATAATAGCAAACGTTTCCATTACTGACTTTCTGCTCCTGCTCAGCATACAGGGGGTGGGACGACTGGTTCACCCGTTGTCAATATAATGTGACCGGGTGGGATGTGTTGCTTGGTGTCTTCGGCGGCATGCTTCAGTGATAAAAAAGGCAACAGTTCCCTTCTACAAGAAGACACAACATGAATATACCGCAGTCTCCCAAAACACGCATCTCGCACTACATACACGCAACGCGCTGCATACATGGGAGGCCGTCCTTACATGACCATAGCTGTTAATAGGACGTTAATTTATCAAACAAACAAACCATTACTGACAAACAATTAAAGCAAACGTTTCTAAGACTGGCAATCAATTATAACAAACGTTTCCATGACTAACACACAATTAAAGCAAACGTTTCTATGACCGACAAACAATTAAAGCAAACGTTTCTATGACTGACAAACAAGTAACGAAAACGTTTCTAAGTCTGGCAAACAAATTATAAAGCAAACGTTTCTATGACTGACAAACAAGTAAAGCAAACGTTTCTAAGTGTGGCAAACAAATTATAAAGCAAACGTTTTTAAGTGTGGCAAACAAATTATAAAGCAAACGTTTCTAAGTGTGGCAAACAAATTATAAAGCAAACGTTTCTAAGTGTGGCAAACAAATTATAAAGCAAATCTTTCTAAGACTGACAAACAAAATTTAAAACAAACGTTTCTATGATTAAAAAACATAAAGTACTATTTATATTACTTGCAAAGTTAAGCAAAACAAACATTTTAGGAGGTTTTACCTCTAGTCAGACACCTATGTTTTTTGAACTGGGTAGAAACCCCACTGGTCATGTGGTCATGGGTAATTGCCAGGTACTGACCTTTGGTCAGTGTTTTTCACCTCTCAGGTTATTATGGCTTTCCTCTGACTTCTGTACTTGAAACCTCTTTGAATGTCATTGAATGTTAACAGGAATTTAAGTAAAACCCCCCAAAAACCCAACCACATTACAACCATAACCCAACCACATTACAACCATAACTGTAAACAACCTGCTCAGATCACCTCAACCTCAGATAAATACACCACAAACCACATAATTATAAAACAACTGATAATCGCCATGTAACTTCACCTGCAAACGAACCAAAACACCACACCAGGAACAACAGCTTCAAACAATACCACATCACATCACTTTACATACACTGTAGAGTCCTAGCAAAAACTTCAAGAATATTCATAGTTTTTCTTTATCACTTTTTAATGAAAATTCTTATTTAATAAATTTACATAGATTAATAAGATAATGAATTGAAAATTGGGCTTTCTCTCAAAATACTGAAAAGAACATAGACAGATTTATACTCAGTAACCTTTAAAAGTAATAGATTAAATGTAAGTAACAAATGTACAGAAATCAATAGGGGAAAATGATAGAGTAAAATCCTATCAACAGGTTCTATGTGGAACAAACTAGTAAAAATAGCAGCCTTGATGTTGGCCACCAGATGGCTTTATACCTGGCCTTTATTCTTTATCGTCACTGTGAACTAGGCTTAGGCATGCAGCAACAAATGTGGATAAAAAACCTTCTATTGTGGCAAATTTATTTAAACTTGTTGTGAAATTAAGCATCAATAAAAGTACAAGAGAATTTTGTTCAGATAGACGTGTCAATTCCTTTGTGATACAAATCTTGATAATGTCGTAATAATGACATCATTGCTGTGACAAATAACAGTCGGATATTTAATGAAAGTTCAAAGACAACGACTGCACCATGTTGTTATGGTGTTTTAATGAGCTACATGTTACATGTAGTCGTTATCCATTCCAATTAACAAAGAAAAAAACATGATTTGTGCATCAAATATGTACATAATATAATAAAAGGTGTTGAGACAAAAACGTACGATAGAAAATAGCCTTTTTTAAGAATTGAAATATGTTATTCCAGAGCCTAGTTGTTCAAAAGGTGATTAAATTAAACATATAAATAGCAAAGCCTGTGATTTTATCTTCTCCAACATTGGCAAGTAGGTAAAGAATGGATTACTTGAAGAAAATTTAGAAATTTGTTTTGTCAAGTTAGCTTACATTATTTTAGTAATTATTTTATCTTGATCTATAAAATATTTGATTAGTCAAATTTGACCTTTGAACCACTGGACCCAGGAAGGTCTGCTGTAACAAACATAGGTTTCATATTTCATCTGATTGAGAATATTTCCGTGTATTAAGAATCAATGTAAGTGCGGAATGGTTAGTCTTACTACCCCGTGGATCCATTGCCACTGTCCCGATTCTTTTTTTGAGGTTATGGCATCCAACCTTTGTTCTTCATGGAAACCTGGTCCAAATAATATGAAGACAAGTACTACGACTAAAATGATCCTATATTTGGACTTAAAGATGTTCGAACTCCGACAGAATATAAATGATATTCCTCATTTAAACAATAATTAGTGTTTACCCATATAAATGTACCAGGTATGTCTAATTAACACAAAAAATAATATAACATATTTTGGTTTACTTTTGGTGGATGAGCAATTAGTACCATTGTGGCCCAGAGGTGGTAGGGCTGGCAGTCAATCACACTGACCACTGAGCCATTGTGACAAGGAGGAGGAGGAGGAGGAGGAGTGGTGCTGGCAGTCAAACACACTGACCACTGAGCCATTGTGACAAGGAGGAGGAGGAGGAGTCGTGGGGCTGGCAGTCAAACACACTGACCACTGAGCCATTGTGACAAGGAGGAGGAGGAGTCGTGGGGCTGGCAGTCAAACACACTGACCACTGAGCCATTGTGACAAGGAGGAGGAGGAGGAGTCGTGGGGCTGGCAGTCAAACACACTGACCACTGAGCCATTGTGACAAGGAGGAGGAGGAGGAGGAGTCGTGGGGCTGGCAGTCAAACACACTGACCACTGAGCCATTGTGACAAGGAGGAGGAGGAGGAGGAGGAGGAGTCGTGGGGCTGGCAGTCAAACACACTGACCACTGAGCCATTGTGACAAGGAGGAGGAGGAGGAGGAGTCATGGTGCTGGCAGTCAAACACACTGACCACTGAGCCATTGTGACAAGGAGGAGGAGGAGGAGGAGGAGGAGGAGTAGTGCTGGCAGTCAAACACACTGACCACTGAGCCATTGTGACAAGGAGGAGGAGGAGGAGGAGTGGTGCTGGCAGTCAAACACACTGACCACTGAGCCATTGTGACAAGGAGGAGGAGGAGGAGGAGTGTGGTGCTGGCAGTCAAACACACTGACCACTGAGCCATTGTGACAAGGAGGAGGAGGAGGAGGAGTTGGTGCTGGCAGTCAAACACACTGACCACTGAGCCATTGTGACAAGGAGGAGGAGGAGGAGGAGTCGTGGGGCTGGCAGTCAAACACACTGACCACTGAGCCATTGTGACAAGGAGGAGGAGGAGGAGGAGGAGTGGTGCTGGCAGTCAAACACACTGACCACTGAGCCATTGTGACAAGGAGGAGGAGGAGGAGGAGGAGTCGTGGGGCTGGCAGTCAAACACACTGACCACTGAGCCATTGTGACAAGGAGGAGGAGGAGGAGGAGTGGTGCTGGCAGGAGGAGGAGGAGGAGGAGTGGTGCTGGCAGTCAAACACACTGACCACTGAGCCATTGTGACAAGGAGGAGGAGGAGGAGGAGTCGTGGGGCTGGCAGTCAAACACACTGACCACTGAGCCATTGTGACAAGGAGGAGGAGGAGGAGGAGTCGTGGTGCTGGCAGTCAAACACACTGACCACTGAGCCATTGTGACAAGGAGGAGGAGGAGGAGGAGTGGTGCTGGCAGTCAAACACACTGACCACTGAGCCATTGTGACAAGGAGGAGGAGGAGGAGGAGGAGTGGTGCTGGCAGTCAAACACACTGACCACTGAGCCATTGTGACAAGGAGGAGGAGGAGGAGGAGTGGTGCTGGCAGTCAAACACACTGACCACTGAGCCATTGTGACAAGGAGGAGGAGGAGGAGGAGGTGCTGGCAGGGGCAGCGATGACCACTGAGCCATTGTGACAAGAGAGAAGGAGGAGGAGGAGTCGTGGTGCTGGCAGTCAAACACACTGACCACTGAGCCATTGTGACAAGGAGGAGGAGGAGAGGAGTCGTGGTGCTGGCAGTCAAACACACTGACCACTGAGCCATTGTGACAAGGAGGAGAGGAGGAGGAGGAGTCTGGTGCTGGCAGTCAAACACACTGACCACTGAGCCATTGGACAAGGAGGAGGAGGAGGAGTGGGGCTGGCAGTCAAACACACTGACCACTGAGCCATTGTGACAAGGAGGAGGAGGAGTCGTGGTGCTGGCAGTCAAACACACTGACCACTGAGCCATTGTGACAAGGAGGAGGAGGAGGAGGAGTCGTGGTGCTGGCAGTCAAACACACTGACCACTGAGCCATTGTGACAAGGAGGAGGAGGAGGAGGAGTCGTGGTGCTGGCAGTCAAACACACTGACCACTGAGCCATTGTGACAAGGAGGAGGAGGAGGAGGAGGAGTGGTGCTGGCAGTCAAACACACTGACCACTGAGCCATTGTGACAAGGAGGAGGAGGAGGAGGAGGAGTGGTGCTGGCAGTCAAACACACTGACCACTGAGCCATTGTGACAAGGAGGAGGAGGAGGAGGAGTGGTGCTGGCAGTCAAACACACTGACCACTGAGCCATTGTGACAAGGAGGAGGAGGAGGAGGAGTGGTGCTGGCAGTCAAACACACACACTGACCACTGAGCCATTGTGACAAGGAGGAGGAGGAGGAGGAGGACGTGGTGCTGGCAGTCAAACACACTGACCACTGAGCCATTGTGACAAGGAGGAGGAGGAGGAGGAGTCGTGGTGCTGGCAGTCAAACACACTGACCACTGAGCCATTGTGACAAGGAGGAGGAGGAGGAGTCGTGGGTGCTGGCAGTCAAACACACTGACCACTGAGCCATTGTGACAAGGAGGAGGAGGAGGAGGAGGAGTCGTGGTGCTGGCAGTCAAACACACTGACCACTGAGCCATTGTGACAAGGAGGAGGAGGAGGAGGAGTCGTGGGCTGGCAGTCAAACACACTGACCACTGAGCCATTGTGACAAGGAGGAGGAGGAGGAGGAGTCGTGGGGCTGGCAGTCAAACACACTGACCACTGAGCCATTGTGACAAGGAGGAGGAGGAGGAGGAGTCGTGGGGCTGGCAGTCAAACACACTGACCACTGAGCCATTGTGACAAGGAGGAGGAGGAGGAGGAGTCGTGGTGCTGGCAGTCAAACACACTGACCACTGAGCCATTGTGACAAGGAGGAGGAGGAGGAGGAGTCGTGGTGCTGGCAGTCAAACACACTGACCACTGAGCCATTGTGACAAGGAGGAGGAGGAGGAGGAGGGGAGTCGTGGTGCTGGCAGTCAAACACACTGACCACTGAGCCATTGTGACAAGGAGGAGGGAGGAGGAGTCGTGGTGCTGGCAGTCAAACACACTGACCACTGAGCCATTGTGACAAGGAGGAGGAGGAGGAGGAGGAGTCGTGGTGCTGGCAGTCAAACACACTGACCACTGAGCCATTGTGACAAGGAGGAGGAGGAGGAGTCGTGGTGCTGGCAGTCAAACACACTGACCACTGAGCCATTGTGACAAGGAGGAGGAGGAGGAGGAGGAGTGGTGCTGGCAGTCAAACACACTGACCACTGAGCCATTGTGACAAGGAGGAGGAGGAGGAGGAGTCGTGGTGCTGGCAGTCAAACACACTGACCACTGAGCCATTGTGACAAGGAGGAGGAGGAGGAGTCGTGGTGCTGGCAGTCAAACACACTGACCACTGAGCCATTGTGACAAGGAGGAGGAGGAGGAGGAGGAGGAGTGGTGCTGGCAGTCAAACACACTGACCACTGAGCCATTGTGACAAGGAGAGGAATTGTGACAATGACCACTGAGCCAGGTGAGGAGGAGGAGGAGGTCGTGGTGCTGACAGTCAAACACACTGACCACTGAGCCATTGTGACAAGGAGGAGGAGGAGGAGGAGTCGTGGTGCTGACAGTCAAACACACTGACCACTGAGCCATTGTGACAAGGAGGAGGAGGAGGAGGAGTCGTGGTGCTGGCAGTCAAACACACTGACCACTGAGCCATTGTGACAAGGAGGAGGAGGAGGAGGAGTCGTGGTGCTGGCAGTCAAACACACTGACCACTGAGCCATTGTGACAAGGAGGAGGAGGAGGAGGAGGAGTCTGGTGCTGGCAGTCAAACACACTGACCACTGAGCCATTGTGACAAGGAGGAGGAGGAGGAGTCGTGGTGCTGGCAGTCAAACACACTGACCACTGAGCCATTGTGACAAGGAGGAGGAGGAGGAGTCGTGGTGCTGGCAGTCAAACACACTGACCACTGAGCCATTGTGACAAGGAGGAGGAGGAGGAGTCGTGGTGCTGGCAGTCAAACACACTGACCACTGAGCCATTGTGACAAGGAGGAGGAGGAGGAGGAGTCGTGGTGCTGGCAGTCAAACACACTGACCACTGAGCCATTGTGACAAGGAGGAGGAGGAGGAGTCGTGGGGCTGGCAGTCAAACACACTGACCACTGAGCCATTGTGACAAGGAGGAGGAGGAGAGGAGGAGTGGTGCTGGCAGTCAAACACACTGACCACTGAGCCATTGTGACAAGGAGGAGGAGGAGGAGGAGGATTAGTGCTGGCAGTCAAACACACTGACCACTGAGCCATTGTGACAAGGAGGAGGAGGAGTCGTGGGGCTGGCAGTCAAACACACTGACCACTGAGCCATTGTGACAAGGGAGGAGGAGGAGAGTCATGGTGCTGGCAGTCAAACACACTGACCACTGAGCCATTGTGACAAGGAGGAGGAGGAGGAGTCGTGGGGCTGGCAGTCAAACACACTGACCACTGAGCCATTGTGACAAGGAGGAGGAGGAGGAGGGAGTCGGGTGCTGGCAGTCAAACACACTGACCACTGAGCCATTGTGACAAGGAGGAGGAGGAGGAGGAGTGGGGCTGGCAGTCAAACACACTGACCACTGAGCCATTGTGACAAGGAGGAGGAGGAGGAGGAGTCGTGGGCTGGCAGTCAAACACACTGACCACTGAGCCATTGTGACAAGGAGGAGGAGGAGGAGGAGTCGTGGTGCTGGCAGTCAAACACACTGACCACTGAGCCATTGTGACAAGGAGGAGGAGGAGGAGGAGTCATGGTGCTGGCAGTCAAACACACTGACCACTGAGCCATTGTGACAAGGAGGAGGAGGAGGAGTCGTGGTGCTGGCAGTCAAACACACTGACCACTGAGCCATTGTGACAAGGAGGAGGAGGAGTCGTGGTGCTGGCAGTCAAACACACTGACCACTGAGCCATTGTGACAAGGAGGAGGAGGAGGAGTCGTGGTGCTGGCAGTCAAACACACTGACCACTGAGCCATTGTGACAAGGAGGAGGAGGAGGAGTCGTGGTGCTGGCAGTCAAACACACTGACCACTGAGCCATTGTGACAAGGAGGAGGAGGAGGAGTGGTGCTGGCAGTCAAACACACTGACCACTGAGCCATTGTGACAAGGAGGAGGAGGAGGAGTCGTGGTGCTGACAGTCAAACACACTGACCACTGAGCCATTGTGACAAGGAGGAGGAGGAGGAGGAGTCGGTGCTGGCAGTCAAACACACTGACCACTGAGCCATTGTGACAAGGAGGAGGAGGAGGAGTCGTGGTGCTGGCAGTCAAACACACTGACCACTGAGCCATTGTGACAAGGAGGAGGAGGAGGAGTCGTGGTGCTGGCAGTCAAACACACTGACACTGAGCCATTGTGACAAGGAGGAGGAGGAGGAGTCGTGGTGCTGGCAGTCAAACACACTGACCACTGAGCCATTGTGACAAGGAGGAGGAGGAGGAGGAGTCGTGGTGCTGGCAGTCAAACACACTGACCACTGAGCCATTGTGACAAGGAGGAGGAGGAGGAGTCGTGTGGTGCTGGCAGTCAAACACACTGACCACTGAGCCATTGTGACAAGGAGGAGGAGGAGGAGGAGTCGTGGTGCTGGCAGTCAAACACACTGACCACTGAGCCATTGTGACAAGGAGGAGGAGGAGGAGTCGTGGTGCTGGCAGTCAAACACACTGACCACTGAGCCATTGTGACAAGGAGGAGGAGGAGGAGGAGTCGGGTGCTGGCAGTCAAACACACTGACCACTGAGCCATTGTGACAAGGAGGAGGAGGAGGAGTCGTGGTGCTGGCAGTCAAACACACTGACCACTGAGCCATTGTGACAAGGAGGAGGAGGAGGAGGAGTCGTGGTGCTGGCAGTCAAACACACTGACCACTGAGCCATTGTGACAAGGAGGAGGAGGAGGAGGAGTGGTGCTGGCAGTCAAACACACTGACCACTGAGCCATTGTGACAAGAGGAGGAGGAGGAGGAGTGGTGCTGGCAGTCAAACACACTGACCACTGAGCCATTGTGACAAGGAGGAGGAGGAGAGGTGCTGGCAGTCAAACACACTGACCACTGAGCCATTGTGACAAGGAGGAGGAGGAGGAGGAGAGTCGTGGGGCTGGCAGTCAAACACACTGACCACTGAGCCATTGTGACAAGGAGGAGGAGGAGGAGGAGTCGTGGGGCTGGCAGTCAAACACACTGACCACTGAGCCATTGTGACAAGGAGGAGGAGGAGGCAGTAATCATATGATCATACCAAATAACGAATAAAAAAAAACCCCAAAAAAACAAGAAAATAATTAACTAGAATGTATTTAATCAATGAAATCATGGTTGAAATACATGAACACAATAAGATAAACACACATAGTAGATAACATTTCTGATTAACAAAAACAACTGTAATCTTGTCACACTCGAATACAAAGTAAATTGAAAGAACATTTCTGGACCATACTTTCTCATTCATTCTTGCATCATCATATCTCATTTATTCATCAAAATTGACAATGCTGGTTTAAATGAAAGACATTAGAAACTAGGATACAGATGTATATTCATCCTGTAGTATTGAGAATGATGTGTTGTGCATTAAAGATAAGTTTTAAATCCCCAATGTTTACAGGTGCCAACGTGTTTGGCTTTCCTCAAATCCTTTCCTAAATACCAATTTTCACTGATGATATCTGAATGCGGACAAATGAGAAGTCTCTTTTTTGTAACCATGGCAACACAGATTACCGATAGTCAACGTAACACAATATCACTGAATTTCTCAGAGGTTAATAACACCTCTATCTCATCAAATATATATGATATTATATGATACTATAACCATTATGAGGTTGAATATCCTTATCACCAGTTTTAAATACTATATAACATATTCTTCATTTTCAAGTAGTGTTAACATACTAAATTTGGCACAATGATAATTTGCATGTTTGCACTATTTGCTTAATCAATGGCTTACATAAAGTGGATGTATAGAACAATCATATTTTAATGTAAAATTGCTGGTGTCAATTTATAAGTGCTAAAATATGTATGGTTACAGAACCCTCTTTTCTTAGATGTTCAAAATATTGAAGAAATCCATTGATTACATTCTACATCTTATAAAATTATTGATGTTCAATACATTAAGCCATTCCCATAACTTACCAAATGTGAATGATATTCAATATAATGAATTACTGCAAATTCATCTGATCAAATTACTGATATTCTACATTTTCAATAATCTTTCATGTTATCGCCAGACATATCCGGACTTATTAAGATGTAACCTACAAAACATCATACATCCTATAGGCTTTATACAGGTTTTCCTATTACTTTTAATCACACTAATAAGATCCCTGAACCTTAATTCTCACGACAGATCTCAACCACATCAACTCTAAAATAACATCAAGGTCAATATGCAAAAGCCAGGTAATTCACGTTTGCAAGAATCCAGCAAGTATGAAACGTGAAATTCCTTTAATGTTGTGTTTTGCCCCGAGGAAGTCTCGAGCATGTAAAGCGAACATCAACACTGATGCAGCACACAATGTAGGCTCGGTACCACTCGTTACTCCGGCTATTAATTATATATAGAACCATTAATCCATCCCCTTTGATTTAGTCACAAAGTCACTCATAAAATTAACACTAATTAATGAGTAGCTCTGTTACTGAATCTCTTAGATCTTTATACGATTTTAAAAACTAAATAGCAACACTATGTGGCCGTGATGTTAGTCGTTTTACGTGGGTTTTGTGCTCCCACGCGTAGGCAGTAAGTGATAATTACCGTGTAGTTAACAGGCCTGCTTCGCACCAGAGATTATAGTTTATATCATACAGCCTCCTGCATTGACTGACGGTAAATAATGTATCGATGATTTAGTTTCCACTCTTTGATCTCCAAGTAAATTATTTCTTGGCCACCATTCATCATTGACTGATCATATATAGTTAAGTTGTCTGAAAAGACCAGATTTGACTATACAGTAGCTAACCTTTGTCTCCTATAAACTGGTGTATTAACTATGTTACCTGGAGGAAAACCAAAGCTCTGTGAGGAAACCCCAACCACTACCAAGAAAAACTCAGCAATTGGTTATCAAAATCCAGAAGTGTTGACGGTAGTGGTAGAAGAAATATGCCAATCACTTAAACACTTAAACTCTTAGCAACTTTGACGACCCAAGATTGCACAACCCCTAAGATGGAGGGAATGTCTGTCACCTAACTACTAGGATACAGTGGCTCTGAGGTGTAAGGGTATGGTAGAGTACTTTCACTACTCCTATGTTTGGCCTTCTCTTGAGGAAGGGGCTAAAGATGATCCATATCACCAATCAAGATACTGGTATTTCATCAAAAAATGTTGATACTGAACCTTTGACAGTCAGTTAAGACTGTGTAGGATTTATAACCTGTATGTAAACTCTCAATGTATTTAATAAAGTACAAAAATAATCTGCTGTAATTCCAATGGGACTAATACATGTACCACATGATACCCAATAACGTTTGTGTGGGACTAGTATCTCCAGTCGTGATGGAGTGTTATTCTTTGTAATCTTCCTGCTGAAATGATGTTAGCTTGGGATATCATCTTTTAACATCATTCCATCACCAATAGAACAATAGTTCCTTGCAAACGTTATTAGGTATCATGTGGTACATTAATTACTTCATTAGTTCATATCAACCTCTTTCACAGTCACTTTTAATATCTCCCTGCTATATCCTATTTTTTCTCTAATTAAAATCAGTAAGAGAAATATAATTGGCTACAATTTGAAACATTTTGTCACATTAACTTTAATAATATTTCAAGTTAAATATCATGTAAAGATTTAATGAGTATCAATTTTCCACCTTGAGATCTGAAACTTCCGCTGTGTCAACCACTGCATCTCCTAATGATTGTTGAACAGAGGTGCTGTAGCAAGGTGATATAAAAATTATTATGGTAAGCCATGATTTACACTGAATATCGATAAATACTGTATTTAACTCTGGTGGAGTGAGATACTGGTCACACAAATCAGAAATATATCACCACACAGCCAACAAAATATCACTAATTGCTACAAAATTTACAGACAGATGTACAGATTTTCCACTGGGTAGAGTTAATGAAGCATCAGGTAACTTTTGAAATTTGACTTTAAATGGTTGTAACATTGGTTACTTTGTTAACAATACCAAATAAGATATTTTTTTAAGTAGCTCAATACTGATCAACAAACCATTTAGAGCAAACTGGATGAATAACCTTTCAATTGCCTAAACACATATTGTCACAGCACAGACCAGTCCATTTCAAAGCTGTATGATTGTTTTGAAATTTTACTTAGAATGGTTGTTACCCCTGTTGGTTTGTCAATGGCCAGGTTCATGACAAAAAAGATTTTCTTGAAGTAGCAGGTGGCTACCTTAACACGATCAACATTCCTTTAAAGTAATTTATGCAAAGTACCCAAGTCAAAAGACAAAACCATTACATCACAGCTTGCATTAAATTAATAAGACTGCACATGACTCCATAACTTCTTAGAAGTTAATACAAGTAATAAGACAACTCCAGTATATTATTTAGTATCATCCATGTAGTCCTACCTCCTAAAACATCCTACAACTTATCCATCG
Source organism: Argopecten irradians (assembly GCF_041381155.1). NCBI lineage: Eukaryota > Metazoa > Mollusca > Bivalvia > Pectinida > Pectinidae > Argopecten > Argopecten irradians. Next base: position 41,046,277 of record NC_091135.1, on the reverse strand, counting down.
TTCTTAGCAGTAGGTTAAGTCTGTGGATTTGCCCAGATCACAATGTCAGTAGCAATTTTGTGTAAGTCTAAGGATTAGTCAATTGGTCAATGACTTGTCTACTATTCCTGAGTTAGGAAAAATTCTTGGAAGGGACCATTATCCAAAAAGAGGTTCCTTGGACTGGTCCTCTATCACCTTGGTATCCTTGGAGATGAGAAAGTGGGATGTATCCTCGTTTGACTAGTCCACTATTCCTGGAGGGTAAGTGTAGTTCCTAGGACTGGTCCATTTTCCATGAAGAGAGTTATTTGGACTGGTCCTCTATCACCTTGGTATCCTTGGAGATGAGAAAGTGGGATGTATCCTCGTTTGACTAGTCCACTATTCCTGGAGGGTAAGTGTAGTTCCTAGGACTGGTCCATTTTCCATGAAGAGAGTTATTTGGACTGGTCCTCTATCACCCTGGAGATGAGAAAGTGGGATGTATCCTCGGTTGACTAGTCCACTATTCCTGGAGGTTAAGGGTAGGTCCTAGGACTGATCTCCGATCCCAAGGGAGGTAAGGTAAGCCAAGGCTGTTTGTAGGGATGTCAGGCAGTAGCCTTCCTCTCCCATGATGTACCTAAAACATACACATACAATGATTGTAGGTACATGTAAAGTTTGGATTTACATCCTGATTTAACTCCAACTAAAACACCATAAACCAGTGTTAACAGAAATGGAGTTCAGCCATAAATCAGATTTTTGACAAAACATTAAACAAGGAAATATTCTAGAAATTTGAAAGTTGTAAGACTAATGTACTTTGTAATGTTATGCATCTCTTTTGACTGTTGAAAGGGTCTTTTGGGGGCTGCTGTGGTCAAGTGGTTAAGATGTCCCCTCATATTACCACACTCCCTTCACCTATGGGTCACAAGTTCAAGTCCCATGTGAAGCAGTTGCCAGATACTGGCCGCTGGTCGGTGGTTTCCCTCCACCAACAAACCTGGCATGTCCTTATATGACCCTGGCTGTTAATAGGATGTTAAATTATTAAAACCTAACCTCTTTTATATCGGAAATCAACCAAGTATCTGAATTACCAATTAAATATATCTGCTCTGTTACAAATACACGTAAAGAAGAACTGGATTACTGCCAACTACCTCTGGTACAGCATATATTAAGTAAGACTGTTCTATACTACAGATGAACTTATATCAATGCAGTACAAGGACATATGTTGTGAAGTAGGGAGTATTGTAATGAACCTTGTGCAATGGTGCCCCAAAATGTTTGTTGAAATGAGAAATTGCTTTGTGTCTTAAATGGCAGAGCAAGAATATCAGACAAGGAGGATATAATTACTATAGTAAAAATATTCTCTCTGTCAGAAAAATATTCTCTCTGTCAGAAGCATGTAGCGAAATAAATCTTGGCCCAGTTTCATTGACATTTCTTATCTTAAAATACTCCTTAGGAAAGCATTACAAAAGTAAATGAAATTTCCTCAACTCAATAATTTTAGATCTATAATGCTTTCCTATGAAAATTTATATGTTAAAGAATTCTTTGATGTTGATGAAACTGGACCATGCATTCACACACAGGTTTAGAAATAATGACTGTATAAAGGACTATAACTCTGAAATATATCAAAAATGATGGCAGCATATAGGTGCAGTAAACTATTATCACCATAACATTATAGAGCTTACACTTGCTAGGCTTGGTCACTATACGCTAATACTAGCCGATTTTGTTTACCATAACTGCATGGTAACATTGAACTTTGAACTTGCGTAAGGAAATGTTCTGTGCAACGTAAAAGGACTACTTTTTTTTTAAAAAGAAACACATGGCTTTGTTTACATTTTGACGCAACATTACGTGTATATTGTTGTTTTTCATAGAATTTTGGAAAAATGTTAACAATATATACATGATTTATATTTATATATGATTCAAACAATTTTTAAATTAACAATTGTATAAAGAAACGGAAAAATATCCCGACCGGGGCGACGTGCTTTCATTTTTGTTAAAAATGATGGGTGTCAAATGTAAACATTACCTCTGTGCCTATGTTCGTCCTAAGATCGAGCCTTTGGGGTGGACGGGTGTGAGACCCTCTGATAGAGGTCAGTTATAAACATATCCTCTTGTCTTTGTTCTTTGAGTATTTAATCATGTGTATTATAAAACATGCACCGCTAATAATCCACGGGTTGACAGTTCCGCGTCACCACAAATACATTGTATCCATCGAACACAAGTGAATTTGTTTCATCTATCGACGGCTATATGGATCTAAGCGTAGATTATATAATCACATGGCTCCCAAGGATGTAATACCGTCAAGTCAGACGACATCTCAAACACATTGAGCTACTTGAAAATCGGTGTTTTGCCAACTTCGGCAAACTAAAGTGTGTAAGCGTGCGTCAGCTTCGCCTCGCTGCACAATAACGGTCACCGAGTTCACACATGTGGCCGTGTACAAATTCTTTATGTTATTACGCTATATATTAACTTTTAGCAAAATTGAATATATATTTAAAGTTCTGATCTGATTAAATAAAATTATCTCTGAAATTTACTTTGTTTGTCATGTTTATTTTACACTAAAATATTGAACTTTTTTGTCGTCGCGGATGAATAATTCTACCTTACGTGAAGCGTCACCATTCGCTGTTCAATTGAGTAAGCTCCTCCCACTTTTGACCGACTTTTATTGAATAATTACGTCACTTTCAAATGACGATTTTATTGCATAAAATATAAATAAAAAGTCGTGTGAGTGTAAATATAGGGATTGGATTCCGTTTTTATGTTAACCATGCTTGTATGGAGCAATTCCTCTAAGAACATATTCAATATGGGGCGCTAACGCGCCCCATAGAATATATTCTTAGAGGAATTGCTCCATACAAGCATGGTTAACATAAAAACGAAATCCAATCCCTATATAGAGCTTGACATTGTAAAATTAATGAAGATAGCATTAGGAAAACCCATTTATTAGATTTACCATGTGTTATGTTGTTTGATACTGCATTAAGAAATGGTGGATGTCAGGTAAAAAAGCCCAACCAAAGCATTAACATTTTATGTACAGTCAGATGATAACCGAAGTTCAATAAAACATGAAATGACTGGATTCCAGAAAGAAAAGATGATGCACATATTTTCATGTTGTAAAAGGTATTATTGATACAAATGAAGCTAACCCGGGTTCCCTTTTACAGACGATAAAACATATTTAATGTGTCGTAGTATAATTTGATCACGACATGTATTAAAAGCAATAAATTTTTTTTTAATCCAAAATGCACCGTGTCCGGCCACATTTGGAAACAATTGAAAAGAAATCCTGACGAACTACCATTACTAAACACTGGAATGAATATTCATGAGAATTATTCATGAGCCATACTTCCCCAATGAGCCAAAGCGCCCAATGAATCTGAGACATAGACACTTCCGCAGGTGGGCAATAAACTTAGATAGTTAATTATTCACCAAAATTCACTTCAGATCTATCGCTAAAATTCTACCCATTTATCACAGGTGTCAATTTCATAATGTAACACGATCACTTATTGAACACTTCATTTTTTTTGCCTCTCATCCCGGTCGGTAGATTGTATCGGTCCATGAAATGATGTTTGTTGTGTGTATAGCTGGGTACAAAGACCAGTACAGGATAATGTAAATAATTCCAATGAAACATTTACTGCTGACGCACAATGGGCAATAAAACATATAGGTGTGTCGGAATGTAAATATCCCTGTACTTTACACACAAACAGCTATCACCCTAACTCTCTTCATTGTATCCTCTCACAAAAAAAGAAGATGAATTCATGTTTTCAAGGCATTCTTTTCTTTTTAAAACACTTTCAGCAATTTATTATTCAAATATTAGGCCAGTTAAATATTCAAATATTTAAATATTCATTTTAGATTAAATTATCACATCAATTATTACAGCAGTGTTGCTCTACTAGCGTTGTCAAATCTTATATTCTTAATGCAATGATACGAAAACAAACATTGTGTCATCTCATAAATAGATGATCATGAATTTGTGTTTTCAATGTACGTGTATTCTGATAAATAAAACAATCATTGTTTTCTATGTGAAATGGTGTTTTGTTGTAAGAATAAAAGTAGAAAAATTGATAGAGAGAGGTAATTAAGTGCAGTGATGAATTAGCACATTCCTAATAACTTCTATATTGATTCAAGAGGACCTTAACGCCTCCAATATTAATAGACAATGAATACAGGGATCTTTTCACTGCTTTTCTCTTTTTTTCTCTCTTTCCTTGAAATATTGCATACACATAGGGGAACTTTCAAAATCCAAGATAGGTGCCTTCCAGCCATCTTGTTGACTGATCAGTCCCAAAATGCAATATGCGCTTTTGATAAAAGTGGGCTAAAATTCAAGATGTCCTAAAATAATATTGGGTATGCAACATCTACAGTAAAAACATCACAATGCAGGATAACAAGAGATCCTAGAGGGACCTTGTTGTCCAGATTGTTATAGGCATCACTGTGGAATAGATCAACCTACATATAAAACTAAATTAAAAAGAGAATCTTCACTGTATTCTAAGAAATAATGAATTGAAAGTTTTAGAAAAAGTGATAAAAAACTGCAATTGTCAAAATCTAAGATAGCTGCCAGTCAGCCATCTTGACATTTAAGGAAGATCTCTTCAGCACTTTCTGAGAAATAGCAATAACAAACTTCATTAGTCAAAATCCAAGATGGCTTCCTGTAGGCCATCTTGATTTCAGATCAGTACCAAAATGCAATATACATGTATATAAATACGCTCTTAGAGGAACACATATATGTTTGAGAAAGATCTCTTCAATGCTTTCTGAGAATAGTGATAAAAAGAATTGCTTATGGACGGAGGGAAAGGGCGTATTATGGACTGTGGATGAAAAACTATTTTGAAAATGTTAATAACTAAAAGCATTTTTGTCTGTGATGATCTGTTTATAAAGTGAATTAGTGATGTAATAGTCCTTTGACCAGAGTTGTGTGAACACACAGAGATTAGGAGACATGTGGAGAACACAATTCTTTCATTGTGACTAATGACATCCGATAATATTCAATTATAATCGGCCGACAATTGCTCAACAAATTTTGATGAGCTGCGACATTGTAATATGAAACATACAATTGATTTCTGTTTGATGTCCTTACAAGGAATCTCTTAATCCATTAATACAGTAAAAAGCCAACTCCATTCTAGTACGCACGCGCCCGCATCAAAACGATGTGCTAGTGAATGACATGCTGTGCTGTTTCGTTTGAAATCAGCATCTGCAGCAGACCATGTGTGAAACCAAATGCGTGGTGGGACTAATACTACAGCGGAGTTCGTCTTTGAAATCGTGTGTGATCATTAGAAAATCGGCTCGTAATATCTAGCGCTAGCAACACATGATTAAACAAAAGAAAATGTGGCCGTACAACAGTGGAACAATGTGTGTTTGTCAATCCTCTATATGCAAATTTACATGAGAAAAAAATTTGGCCATTAATCCATTATCGTTTTGTGACAAATTGATATTGAATGACATCATCCAACACTGTTGGAAGCTAATCATCGAAAGTATGTCGGCCTGACATCCGTTATCTCTAGTGCTGCCACCTGGTACCTCGATCCAAGGGAGATCAATCCACACATACAACAGGTAAAGGCTGATGTACAGATATACTCCCATGGGTACAACAGGTCCAACTTTGTAATGCTTATATACCGAGTCCAGTGGAGCTTTAAATCAAATTGCTCCTATCTGGTTTTAAAACATCCTCTACAAGTTTGGTACTGATGTGGGTTATACCCCTTAATAATTCTGCTATACACTCAAATATCTCTCAATAATGATCTCAAAAACATATATACTCAAATATCTATCAATAATGATCTCAAAAACATATATACTCAAATATCTATCAATAATGATCTCAAAAACATATACACTCAAATATCTATCAATAATGATCTCAAAAACGGACTTTGAATGCAATTTCAGTATAACCCCAATTAATAATTTTGAAAGCAATTTGAATCAAATTTATATTTGTTTGAACAGCTCATTCTGATGACACATGAATGTGAATTAATTGACATTTGAGTAATTCCCAATAACAATGGTTCCTGATAACTTCCCCGTAATCCTGTGACATACAATTCTCCATGGTAACAGTTTCAATACATTATTCTCTGGAATAAGATGGTCAGTGATAACACCATGTTATCGGCGATTCCGACATGACATTTCTGGCAGACGTTGTATCCGAGTATCCACTAGAGGACTGTATAATGGAGCTCTCCTGTGTTAACACTAACCTCGAACTGTTGTGTCATATTAATGGGACTACAAGGAGAAATAAATCACTGCCAAGTAGAAATAAAATTAAAACCTAGAAGACATGAGAAATTAATAATAATTGGATATCGCTGATGTTATCGCCCAAATTAAAGATGTGTACGATAATTCGACAATAAAAGAAATATGCCGAGTTTGAGTGTTAATCTATCAGTTGTGTTCTGTCCCATTTCATTCCTGTCTGAGAATTTTCAATTAAGAAATCTCCACAAATTAACAGCATGATCAGCCTATATGTCTGTAATGATTGAGAGGGTTTGGAAATTTCTGTCATTGAATGGCCCGGAACTCAATTAGATTGAGATCCACAGCAGATAGACCTGTAGAATATGATGTATAATGCAGTTTCTGATATCTGGTAAAATCCCAGTAGGGTGATCCTACTATGTAAACAAAAAACCAAAGTTTTCTTTTGGCTGTTTCATGACTGTAATATCATGAAATATTTCCATTTTTCATTTCATATATCAGATATATGCAGGTATCATTTTTCCTGTTTTTTGTCACTTACATAATGTAATTAGAGGAGAGAGCTCTCTACACAATAGCCGAACAATGATTATGTGAACAATGTAAAAAGATTGATTACTTTTATTTGATTACAACCTCAAATTTCTACACAAAAGTCAGGACTGTAAGGACCGCAGGTATCACATTATGATTTAGTGATTCTGAAAAAGCTCTATTAAATCAAATTACAAATATATTCCATAAAATAAACTGTTGACTTATGACTGGTTCAAATTGCAGAAGATTTTTATCTATACAGTTGGACTCTGCCACCTCTGACCCCAGGGGAGACACGCCCTTCATTAATCTCCTTTAATTGACATATAACTATCCAGAATTAATTTGACCAATATCCATTCAGTGATTTAAGAACCAATAGCCATTTAAAGAAACCATTTTTTTTTAAATTTATTGCCCTTTTCGAACCCATTCTTTAGACACATGAAGAAAGCAACAGATTATCTAGAGTCCATAAATACTGCAAAGCCAGTTATTTTTGTGGATAAATTTTTTTCAAGATTTGGACTAGAAACCAGGACATTTATTATTACTGGTTTTGAAATTTTCATCTATTTCTCATTTTTTTGTGGATCATCATATTTTTGAGCACTTCAGCAAGATTTAATTGCATCACACAAAAAAAATCTTAATCAAATATAAATACAAAATGTAGATTGAAAATTGAATTTTTTAAAATTGTATTTCAAGCTTATTATAAAACAATATTTCTTTTTCCATATGGGTCATATCATAGAGGACTTTCACAATATACGATGGTCATAAGACTGTTTGTTTGATTAATTAACATTCTATAAATAGCCATGGTCATGTAAGGAAGGCCTCCCATGTATTCAGTGTGTACTGTGTATGAAGTGTGTGGTGCATGTTTTGGAAACTGAGGTATATTCATGTTGTGTCTTCTTGTATAGTTGAACTCTTGCCTTTTTATACTGCTATATCACAGAACCATGCCGCCAAAGAAACTACTAACAACGGGCAAAACTACCACTTTTATAGCCTTTGGTGTGTCTTGGTCAGAGGACATAACCTAGAACCTACCTCGTTCAAAAGAAGGCCAAAAGTAAGACAGTTTCAAGGGAGATAGGAAGAAGAAAGTTAGTTAGGAAGAAGAGAAAAGATAAGATCCTAAATTTAGACATCTTTTACAATTATGTAATAGGGGCAGTAGGTATAATTCTAATGCCCTACCTGCAAGGCCATGCACATCCCCTCCTCGTACATATATTGTGACAAGCCTTTTGGTCATTTAGCATATTCATTAATTGCTCTTATTCATACATCAAAAGTATATATCAAAAACAAGGAGCTGCAAAGCGTGGTATTATCTCCCGCGCCCCGCAGTTGGAATAAAACCCAAATACATCAAGGTCAAAGTAACTATTATTCAAATATAACTTTAAATGTATGTGAGTATTGTAAAACTGAAAAAATAATAGCAGGTAACAAAAAGAAACTGTAATTTGGTATTTTTGCCTGAGTTTCCATGGTACATTAAAAATTTCCAAAAATTGAAGGTTCACAACAGCAAAAAGCACAACTCGGGCACTTGTCTGATATATACAGAAAGTTTCATGGAGCTGCGCTGAACGGTTTTGGAGTTATAGCCCAGAAACAAAAAGAAACAGTAATTTGGTATTTTGACTACCAGGTAACAGAAAAAACACCAAACATGGAAGGTCCATAATATCAAAAGGCACAACTAGGGCCTTGTCTGATATATAATTCAGAAAAAGTCGTGAAGCTGCGCTAAATGGTTTTGATAGTCCGGAAACAAAAAGAAACAGTAATTTGGTATTTTCGACTAAGTTTCCATGGTAACAGAAAAAACACCAAGCATGGAAGGGTAACAATAGCAAAAGGCACAACTAGGGCACTTGTCTGAAAGTCTCAAGGAGCTGCGTTGAATGGTTTTTGAGTTATAGCCCGGAAAAGGATCTCGGACGGATGGACAGACGGACGAAAATCAGCATGACACTCCTAAGGCCATAGGGGAACCTACATATGAAATATGAGACAGATCCCTTCAGTACTTTCTGAGAAATAGCGGTAACAAACATCAACTGCCAAAATCCAAGAGCGCTGCCTGGTGGCCATATTGTTTTTCCGATCAGTCTGATAATCATCATGACACTCCTTGGGACCAAGGGAACCATGTACGTGTATGTAAAATCTGAGAACTATCTGTGCAGTATTTCTCAAGTAGCAGTAACAAGCATTGTTTACGGACAGACGACGGACCACGGACCATGGATAACGGACCATGGACAAAAGACGATTTGAATAGCCCACCATTTGATGATGGTGGGCTAAAAATCTGTTGTGTTTAAAGAAAGTAATGGTTGGTCGTATTTTTTCTCAAAGTTACCAGTATAGCCCTGTTGCAGAATATTCATCCAAGGTAAAAAGTAACAAAATTTGTTTGCAATAAATATCCAGGCTAGTTTTATATAAAATACATCTTCTTCATCTGTATATTGTAAATTCAGCTTAACTAATTGAAACTTGCACGTAAATTTAATTTAATTATGGTACGTTGTAACTTGTCTAAACCGGATATTACTGGGATCAGCATATTTGGTCAGTGTAGCCAGGTTTCCAGATTATACAGGTTTAAATTACTATAAATTAAGAAGGAAAATGTCACACAATTACACCGGAATATAAAGAGATCCGCATTAGACAAGGATACAAGTTATACTGTACATATAAAGCTAAATCTTGGACTTGGAGATAGAAATAATTTATAGTGCTCACCCCTCGTGTATGAATTCCTCCATGATGTGACACTCTGATATGATCTGTGGTTGGGCCGCCTTGACGATGACATAACAAAGAATTGGCAGGAGGTCGTCTGCTCCCCTATAGGTACAAACATAGATGAGATCACATAAAAGGATTTTAATTTATACTTAAACATTCATGTGGTTCTAAATAGCTAAAAAATGTTCTGAATTCTCAAAAAAAAAATTTAATTAATAAAATTATCCCTATTACATACCAACTCAATAAAACATAGCCATCATCGTCACTGTTGGTATACCAGTAACATGGCAAGCATTGTCATAATTGGTATACCAGTAACATGGCGAGCATCGTCACAGTTGGTATACCAGTAACATGGCGAGCATTGTCACAGTTGATATACCAGTAACATGGTGAGCATCGCTACATTTGGTATACCAGTAACATGGTGAGCATTGTCACAGTTGGTATACCAGCAACATGGTGAGCATTGTCACAGTTGGTATACACAGTAACATGGTAAGCATTGTCACAGTTGGTATACCAGTAACATGGTAAGCATTGTCACAGTTGGTATACCAGTTACATGGTGAGCATCATCACAGTTTGTATACCAGTAACATTGGAAGCATCATCACAGTTGGTATACCAGTAACATGGTGAGCATCATCACAATTGGTATACCAGTAACATGGTGAGCATCATCACAATTGGTATACCAGTAACATGGTGAGCATCATCACAATTGGTATACCAGTAACATGGCCAGCATCATCACAGTTGGTATACCAGTTACATGGTGAGCATCGTCACAGTTGGTATACCAGTAACATGGCCAGCATCATCATCACAGTTGGTATACCAGTAACATGGCCAGCATCGTCAGTTTGTATACCAGTAACATGGCCAGCATCGTCACAGCTGATATACCAGTTACATGGTGAGCATCGTCACAGTTGGTATACCAGTAACATGGTGAGCATCATCACAATTGGTATACCAGTAACATGGTGAGCATCATCACAATTGGTATACCAGTAACATGGCCAGCATCATCACAGTTGGTATACCAGTAACATGGTGAGCATCGTCACAGTTGGTATACCAGTAACATGGTGAGCATCATCACAATTGGTATACCAGTAACATGGTGAGCATCGTCACAATTGGTATACCAGTAACATGGTGAGCATTGTCACAGTTGGTATACCAGTATTTACCACAATTGGTATACCAGTAACATGGTGAGCATCGTCACAATTGGTATACCAGTAACATGGTGAGCATTGTCACAGCTGATATACCAGTTACATGGTGAGCATCGTCACAGTTGGTATACCAGTAGCATGGTGAGCATCATCACAATTGGTATACCAGTAACATGGTGAGCATTGTCACAGTTGGTATACTAGTAACATGGTGAGCATCATCACAATTGGTATACCAGTAACGTGGTGAGCATCATCACAATTGGTATACCAATTACATGGCAAGCATCATCACAGTTGGTATACCAGTAACATGGTGAGCATCGTCACAATTGGTATACCAGTAACGTGGTGAGCATCGTCACAGTTGGTATACCAGTAACATGGTGAGCATCGTCACAATTGGTATACCAGTAACGTGGTGAGCATCGTCACAGTTGGTATACCAGTAACATGGTGAGCATTGTCACAGTTGGTATACCAGTAACATGGCAAGCATCATCACAGTTGGTATACCAGTAACGTGGTGAGCATCGTCACAGTTGGTATACCAGTAACATGGCAAGCATTGTCACAATTGGAATACCAGTAACATGGTGAGCATCGTCACAGTGGTATACCAGTAACATGAGGAGCATAGTCACAGTTGGTATTCCAGCAACATGAGGAGCATTGTCACAGTTGGTATACCAGCAACATGGTGAGCATTGTCACAGTTGGTATTCCAGCAACATGAGGAGCATTGTCACAGTTGGTATACCAGCAACATGGTGAGCATTGTCACAGTTGGTAAACAAGTAACTGAGCATCGTCACAGTTTGTATACCAGTAACGTTGGGAGCATCGTAATAGTTGGTATACCAGTAACATGGTGAGCATCGTCACGGTTGGTATACCAGTAACATGGCGAGCATCGTCACGGTTGGTATACCAGTAACATGACGAGCATCTTCACAGTTGGTATACCAGTAATATGGCAAGCATCATCACAGTTGGTAAACCAGTTACATAGTGAGCATCGTCACAGTTTGTATACCAGCAACATGGCAAGCATCATCACAGTTAGTAAACCAGTAACATGGTGAGCATCGTCACAGTTGGTATACCAGTAACATGGTGAGCATCGTCACAGTTGGTATACCAGCAACATGGTGAGCATCGTCACAGTTGGTATACCAGTAACATGGTGAGCATCGTCACAGTTGGTATACCAGTAACATGGTGAGCATCGTCACAGTTGGTATACCAGCAACATGGCAAGCATCATCACAGTTGGTATACCAGTAACATGGTGAGCATCGTCACAGTTGGTATACCAGCAACATGGTGAGCATTGTCACAGTTGGTATACCAGTAACATGGTGAGCATTGTCACAGTTGGTATACCAGTAACATGGTGAGCATCGTCACAGTTGGTATACCAGTAACATGGCGAGCATTGTCACAGTTGGTACATACAGTAACATGGTAAGCATCGTCACAGTTGGTATACCAGTAACATGGTGAGCATCGTCACAGTTGATATACCAGTAGCATGACGAGCATCGTCACAGTTGGTATACCAGTAACGTGGCAAGCATCATCACAGTTGGTATACCAGTAACATGGTGAGCATCGTCACAGTTGGTATACCAGTAACATGGTGAGCATCGTCACAGTTGGTATACCAGCAACATGGCAAGCATCATCACAGTTGGTATACCAGTAACATGGTGAGCATCATTACATTTGGTATACCAGCAACATGGTGAGCATTGTCACAGTTGGTATACCAGTAACATGGCGAGCATCGTCACAGTTGGTATACCAGTAACATGGCGAGCATTGTCACAGTTGGTACATACATTAACCTGGTAAGCATCGTCACAGTTGGTATACCAGTAACGTGGTGAGCATCGTCACAGTCGATATACCAGTAAAGTGGCAAGCATCATACCAGCTGGTATACCAGTAACATGGTGAGCAACGTCACAGTTGATATACCAGTAACGTGGCAAGCATCGTACCAGTTGGTATACCAGTAACATGGTGAGCATCGTCACAGTTGGTATACCAATAATATACCGAGCATCGTCACAGTTGGTATACCAATAATATACCGAGCATCGTCACAGTTGGTATACCAGTAGCATGGTGAGCATCGTCACAGTTGGTATACTAGTAACATGGTGAGCATTGTCAGAGTTGGTATACCAGTAACATGGTGAGCATCGTCACAGTTGGTATACCAATAATATACCGAGCATCGTCACAGTTGGTATACCAGTAGCATGGTGAGCATCGTCACAGTTGGTATACTAGTAACATGGTGAGCATTGTCACAGTTGGTATACCAGTAACATGGTGAGCATCGTCACAGTTGGTATACCAGTAACATGGTGAGCATCGTCACAGTTGGTATACCAGTAACATGGCCAGAGTCTTCACAGTTGGTATACAAGAAACGTTGAAAGCTTCGTCACAGTTGGTATACCAGTAACGTGGTGAGCATTGTCACAGTTGGTACATACAGTAACATGGTGAGCATCGTCACAGTTGGTACATACAGTAACATGGTGAGCATCGTCACAGTTGGTACATACAGTAACATGGTGAGCATTGTCACAATTGGTATACCAGTAACATGGTGAGCATCGTCACAAATGGTACATACAGTAACATGGTGAGCATCGTCACAGTTGGTTTACCAGTAACATGACGAGCATCGTCACAGTTGGTATACCAGTAATGTAGTGAGCATTGTCACAGTTGATATACCAGTAACATGACGAGCATTGTCACAGTTGGTTTACCAGTAAAGTGGCAAGCATCATACCAGCTGGTATACCAGTAACATGACGAGCATCGTCACAGTTGGTTTACCAGTAAAGTGGCAAGCATCATACCAGCTGGTATACCAGTAACATGGCGAGCATCGTCACAGTTGGTTTACAAGTAACATGGCGAGCATCGTCACAGTTGGTATACTAGTTACATGGTGAGCATTATCACAGTTGGTGTACCAGTACTATGGCGAGCATTGTCACAGTTGGTATATCAGTAACGTGGTGAGCATCGTCACAGTTGGTATACCAGTAACATGGTGAGCATCGTCACAGTTGGTATACCAGTAAGGTTGTGAGCATCGTCAGTTGGTATACCAGTAACATGGTGAGCATTGTCACAGGTGACATACCAGGAATGTGGCGAGCATCGTAACAGTTGGTATACCAGTAACATAAAGAGCATTGTCACAGTTGGTATACCAGCAACATGGTGAGCATTGTAACAGTTGGTATAGCAGTAACATGGTGAGCATTGTCAGAGTTGGTATACCAGTAACATGGTGAGCATCGTCACAGTTGGTATACCAGTAACATGGTGAGCAGCGTCACAATTGGTATACCAGTAACATGGTGAGCATCCTCACAGTTGGTATACCAGTAACATGGTGAGCAGCGTCACAGTTGGTATACCAGTAACATGGTGAGCATCGTCACAGTTGATATACCAGTAACATGGTGAGCATCGTCACAGTTGGTATACCAGTTACATGGTGAGCATCGTCACAGTTGGTATACCAGTAAAATGGGAGAGAAAGGAGAAACAGTATCCATACTTACACTGATGGTACTTTGCCTTCTTCTTTATAGTGGTCTGCTATACATTGACAAATCAGTCGTGATGACCGTACTAAAACAAAATATCATAAACTTAATCATATGATTAATGAAATTGATGCAAAACTAGTATTTGTATCTTCATTAAAATCAGCAATAAGGTGAAGAATGGAGGTTCGGAGAACATTGGAAAAATCAGAGGTACAGATGTACAAATTATTTCATCTGATTTAAAAAATCGACAAAACCTCTTACCTAAGCATTCGAGTTTGTCTAGTAGAGTACACTGTGTTGTGATAGCCTGTAACTCGGCCACCGCAGGCTGGTATGGGTATGCGGTGGTCTGGTCATGCGTTCTCAGGTCACATGACCCAGTCTTCTGGTCACATGACCCCTGGTCCAGTGTCTGTTCACATGGCCCCTGGTCCAGTGTCAGGTTACATGGCCCCTGGTCCAGCCGTAACTTCTTACTGACATTGAAATCCTTGGGAGTGCTGTGTTGGTGTCGTGTCATCACATAGGCCACAGCTCTCTCCTTGGGTTCGTTAGCCAGTCTGGGTGCAGAACATTGATAAAAGATACAAGCCTCAACAACACAATAACATCAAACAACAATAAAAAATCGTTTAATAGAGATGAATTATTTTCAAAATCTGAACAGAAACTAAACATAATTAAAGAACTACTTTTCAGGTTTGAATTTTAAACTCCTTGATTGATTCTGTTTGTATAAACTTGTTAAGTCTTTCTTATCAGTCTCAAAATTGAGCATTTCAAGCTGATGAAGATGCCAAAAATTTGATGTTTTATATAACTATATATTTTTTTTAAAAATCAGTTCAGTTTTCTGTAGCAAAAATATCTATACAAGCATTTGATAAATTAAAGGAACAGAAAGCCAGCGGAAATTGAGAAGATTTACAGATACAGTTGTACATGTAAATGTATTATTAATGTTTCTCCATGAATTTCTTAATAGATTTACAATAAAGTTATGTGTACCTGTAAAGTGCCATGAGGTACTGCCAAATGGGCTGAAAGAACGGTTTCTCCAGACAGGCGTAACACTGATCCTGGCCTGCTGGGGAATCTAGCTGTTCGTAGGTCATGGTAAAAAGGGCCTGTATCTTCTCTAGGTAAACCTGTACGTCCTGGGATATACTCTTCAGGTGACGATGATAAGCCTCATTCTTCATTTCAGCCAGCTGTTTGTCCATGGCTTGTACATGTTCTACATGTGGACGATGGGCAAGTTTGTTACTGGACGAACGTCTGCTAACAGTTGGAGAGGAGTTCTTACTCTGTGATGTTGTATCTGATGAGCTAGGTTTCTCATCGGGTGCTTTGGAGCTATGTGTATCATCCTTTTTTGTATTTGAGTCTGATAAATCACTGGCATGATGTTTGTTTTCATTTGGTCCCACCAATGAGGAATATGGAGGAGGCATCCATTTATCATTTGATTTATCATCATCCTTTTCCTCACTGTTATTGTCATCATCATCATCATCATCATCATCATCATCATCATCATCGCCATCAAACAAGTCATCCATATTTTCTAAACTGTAATTTTCAATATCATTTGACACTTGTCTTAGGATTTTATTTGCTTCCTTGTTTTCTTTCTCTAACTGTGTTTTCAATTTGTCACCTTTTTCTATTGCAATTTCTAAATTTTCTTTTACTCTGGAAGAAACCTCCTCAATGTCTTTCACTATTTCATTTTCCTTTTCTTCATTATCATTAGTCTTATCTCCATCCTCCATCACTTCCTGAGATTCATCATCATCCATTTTTACACTCTGTTCATCATTGTCAAACACCTCTGCTTGGTCATCGTCCATGTCTTCATCCAAGAAGGAGTCGCTGTCTGAATCAGTTTCAACCCCGTCAGTTTCACTCCATGTTTGTGCGACCCCTGCAGGAAAAAGCCTAACAGGAAGTGGAACTTTAATCTCGGACAGGTCCTCTATCCGTTTGGAGACAAGAGGGTGGATCTTTTCATAAACCTTGAACTGGTAAAGTTTTATCTGCTGTGCTAGAGGATGATCTGAGCACCTGTAGGTAAAACATATAAAAAGGTATTATATTAATGACAAGAACTTTTCATTAACAGAAAGAATTGTTTGTACTATATGCTACAATTAAACAGAATTCATATTTCATACTTTAATATCATATATTAGCAGAATGTACTGTATTTGAATGAAATTCTCCAATAAAAACAAAATGTGCATGTTACTTTCAATGATGTTGGATGAAAGGATGATTGTGGGGAAATGAAATTCTTGAATCACTTTTTTGTTGAGGATACAAAGATTAGTGAAGGTTGCATATTTGTATCCAGTACTGTATACCAGAAATAAGTTATTGAAACATATTATCAAAATGCCTTCTGAAAATAAGAAGCTATATTCTAAAGTTACTATTGTATTACACAAAAGAAATGTGAGATCTGTCTAGATACCATCACATGTTTATTATGATACATCATAAATATTACTTTAACTTTACAGAAGTGTCCAGAAAAATCATGCAATCAAAAATCTTCGTTAACAAGAGCGATTTCAATAAAGCTGTAAAAAAGAAAAGTACACCTACTTTAAGATACTGAGGATGAGTTCTTGCATGAGTTTAGCATCATCTGGGTTTACTTCTAGTTTCTGTCTCAAATCAGTCAGCCATGTCTGCAACAAAGGCATAGTTACAGAGAAATCATTGCATAAATACTGTTCCAGTTAAAGAACTGCCAAGTTTGTTAATATGATGTACTTTAATTTACATGTATATTCAAGGTCATAAAATCCTAAAATCTTCAAATGACTTCTTGTGAAATTCCGAAAGGCCAAGAAACCTGAAATTTGACCTGTTGGTATAAATGGCTACCAAGTTTTTTAATATGGATGGCCTTGACCGAAATTCCTTGTTTGTGAAAAGCCTGTCAAATTGTCCGATGACAATTTCTAGTAATATAAATAATTCTGCTTGGGAAGAAACAGAGCAGAAACTGCAAATCAATCAATTTTTAAAGCAACTGAATTTCTTGTTTTCTTGTGTAACATTCTTAATGTCAATTACAGCTAAACCTGCCATAGTGACCACTTGTAGAGAACAACCACCTGTCTATAATGATTGAACGTACTGGTATTTCCTTTCTTTGATGAACAGGCAAAAATCTATATTTGACAGGTTTTCTTGTAAAAGGCACACTATTTCTGTTATTGAACATACATTTTGTGACACCTACTTTTCACAGAAGCTATTTGGTCTATGACAATAAAATGTCCACAAAAATGCCTTTGTTATGGTTAAGTATTTACAGTATGTTTTGATATCATCATACAGTTGTATCACTAAGGTAACATAAATCAAAAACATAAAGTAGAAGCTTACCGTATCTTGTTCATACTCTAAGACTTTCTTGTAAATTTCTTTCTTCTGTTCTTCTTCCTCTGACATTCCATCAATGCTGTTAAATTTTCTAATATGTCCAAGAATAAAAAATCATAACTCAGGATCAAATACATCACGATCAATTGTCAAAATCTAGGATGACCACCTGTCAGCCATATTGTTTTCTGTTAGGTCAAAAAAACAATTAAGACCACCTATCTGTCAGGTTGTTTTCTGAAAAATGCTTTCTGTGGAAAATGTGGAAACAAACACTGCTTGTAGACAAAATGACAGACAAATCACTAACAGTCATTTGACTAAAGATGCTTTGAATAGCTCATCATCAAATCCACTGATGATAATGGTTGCCTAAAGAAATATGCCTAGTAAGAAAATGGTTCACATTAGATTAGATAAAATCGCAATATCACATTCATGTTTTAACATGAATTCAATATTCCAAATTAAATTGTATGTAAATAAAGATTTATCAAAATATGTAACTCACTTTGCTGCCTGCTCCTCAAGTCTGAGTTGTCTCTCTTGGATTTTTTTCGCTAGCTGTCCCCAAATTAAGGATATAAATAAAAAATTAAATGATAATTCAATAGTCAGTTTTTGTTCACATTAACAGCAGATCCCTCTGCATAACATAAATTCTAAATTACCAGTTACATTATGAACAGTGTATGGTGTAACTTGTAACTTGGTCAGGTTTTGCCAAAGAAAAGGACTACAACAACATGGGGAAATGATATTAGTGCACATATGATAAAATTTATGCTGATAATATACCATAATTCACCATCATAAGATCTTGATAGATTTATAATGAGTTTAAATGAGTTTACATACGGTATATATATATACAGTTTTGATATAAAATGCTAGTATTAGACTAAGGGGAATAACTCTCAGAATGTCTTTAAGACTGTGATACGAAACACTTTGCTAATTTCTGTCAGTTTCAAACATTGACTGACTATCAGTGAAAGGTGAACCAGAAAACACTTTGCAAACTGTAAAGCAAAACTGAACAAACTATGAAGTAGAATTGATTATGTATTGAAGGATACAGCTTCTTCTTGGGCCTTTGCAATCGCTAGATTTTCAGCAATCTTCCTTTGCAGTGTTAAACTCTGCATAGAAAATAAAAGGTAAAACGATACAGTCTACATAAGTTGAGAAATAAATAAAACTTACCATAACCAAAGGTTGAAGTCATAAAATTCACCTTAATTATTAATGAATGGAAGTCTAATACAAGAGGTTGCTTTTTAAAGTTTATCTATTTCCCTTTATTTACTCCATACCAGGCTGGCAGCAGCAGACTTGCGGGTCCCTAGGCCTCCCATCCTTGTTTTGTATGCTATCATCAGTTGATGATTCTTCATCATCGCTATTTCTGAGGGTGTCAACGTCTTCTGTCTACAAATTAACAAAACATGTTTGTGTTGGACAATCATCTATTGATTCCATTTGAATTTTTTACAATCTATTGAAAAATTTCATACAGCATAATGGTGATTCAATTATACCACTGTTCACCACATATTATACATGGTTTAAAAGTTGTTACCGAACTAAGACACAATGAAAAATTTGCATCAAACTTTGGTCAGTGACATAACAATAAATTGTCTTTAGGCGATACAACAGTATTAAAAGTTTGTCAAAGATATCTTCTATATTTTGGAAACCATCTCAAACAAACATTATGTCAGAAATAGAAGAAACATTACAAAATGATTTACAGGGTAAGTGAAGATATCAATTAACATACTTTAAACATACTCCAATAACATACTTAGAGTGAGAACTGGCTGGGAGGGGTGATGGAGCAGAAGCAAGTCTGAATCGACTATCCTGTGAGCTGAAATCCACGGATATCTGATTGACAGGAGTTGCTGGGGCAGACTTGGATTCTGGCGGGTAACACTGGTGGTCAGATCTCACTGATGGATTCTGTTGATTGGCTGATATGGCTGAAAGTAGACCTCAGTGTAATACAAAAATAAAAAAAAATTCATACATACATGTTTAATCTTGAATAAAAATATTGTATTATATACTTTGAATTTATCAGAAATAAATAAACTATGTGTTTGTGAAAGATCTGTCTGGATTAACAATAAAGTGGACTTCAATTCAAATATGTTTATTTCATTCTAACTAAACATTGAATGATACTTTGTATAATTTTCATAAATACATTTGTAATTTAAAAAGGCAAAGGAAAAAAAATTATTTTTTCATAAATTCCATGAACAGAAGCTCTTTCTACATATGGACCATTTTCTTAAACCAGGTAACGTACCTGACGTGAACTGGTTGACAATGGCAACCATCCTTTCCATACATTGGTTGCCAAGGCGAACAAGTCGCACCACTTCCTTTGTAATATGGACCTGCCCACCTGTTGAAAGTGCTTAAGACACTCAGTCTTAATTATTACAAATTTTTCTAAATCATCATAAAATGCATTATACTAAAAAGTAATCTTACTTGATATAGACTTTCAAAGGGAGAACAATCATATTTTACTCTACATAAATACTATTATATGACATAAATGTTGAAATATCAGTTATTGAAAAAATCCAATTGGCTTACCATCAGTATTGACATTCCGTAATAACTTTGTGGTGATGCGAAAGATGCATTCAAGATATTTGACATAAGCTTCCTGAAAAATATTTAAAGTCAAATTTAAAATAGCTTATAAGTTTTGAAGCTACATCAAGAAATTGAATTGACAG
Source organism: Argopecten irradians (assembly GCF_041381155.1). Lineage (NCBI taxonomy): Eukaryota > Metazoa > Mollusca > Bivalvia > Pectinida > Pectinidae > Argopecten > Argopecten irradians. The sequence continues at coordinate 41,025,649 of NC_091135.1, read as the reverse complement.
CATCTTTATACAAAGGGTGGTATAATAAAGGAACAATTTAAATTAGTCTGAGAGTGGATTGATAGTTGTGTTTATACATAATAAATTGGTAAAAAAAAAAAACTATAATAAAAGTTGGAGTTGGTATCATTAGCTGTAACCTGCCTTCAAATGTCTTCTCCCGGTTGAAGCAGTTCATTGAAATCAACAATTACTGGTAGTTGTTGTTTTATTTTGGGGTGGGAGTAGAGTCATGTGAGGGGTTATTTACACTGAGATTTTTTTCTGATTTTTTTTCAATAATGTGATCAGAGTGATGAAGTGTGGCATCTGTGTATCGTAGTAAAGCAACGTCGAGCAAAGACTGTGCTTGGATCAAAACACTTATGACTAAACTACTTGTATATCCATTATCTTTAATTGCTGTATTAATCATTTTTTCTTTTAAAGTTGAGCCGTACTGTACACCATCTGAAAAATTCACGATTTCCCTACATATCAATACTATTCTCCTAAATCTAACTGCTTAGTAATAGAAAGAACCCCCATATGCACATACAGTGGCCTCTCTGTTGGTTTTTATAATACAAATAATTACTAATATCTATGAAATATTTAGTTTCTGATGTAGACATGTTTGATATAGTCTGCTCATGCACAAACTGTCACAATCTTAGTGAAAAAAAATATGTAGATGCAATTTAAAAATCAAAGTACTGAAAGTACTAAATGGCTCGGTCTCAATGATTGGAGGATATATTTCTAAAGTCAACATTTTTTTGGACAATAAGAAATAAAGTTTGCTAGTGTTCCTTCCAGTTTGGACTTTTGAGGATTCCTTGGACACCAAGGTGTTAAATAAGAAACATATACTAAACTCTTAGGAGCCCATTCTAATATTTCCTATGGTGTTATATGCCAAATGACTTTATAGCATCTTTAAACTTTTCCTTGTTAATTTGATGTCAATTAAAATATCCATTCTGAATTGCTATTCTCATTAAGTTCCTGGGACCAAAGTATCAGTTAACAAGTATTGTTTTGCAGCAGAGACAGACAAGAGGCATATTTTTCTATGCCAAAATGTCTTAAATATAGAATATGTCAGTCCTCAAGAAGACTTATCAATATAGTCATACCATTTCTGAATAAACTGATCAATTGGTCTACTTTTACCAAGTTTTTTGTAATTAGTCTTTTGTAAAACAGCAAGTTGATTGATATATCCAAACATGATTTAAACTAGCTCTGATAAAATATCTTAAACATCTTACAGCCATTTAAACAAGAGCTGTCGGAGAACAGCAAAGCTCGCCTATTCAGAAGAAGTTGTTGTTCAAGTATTTACTATTTAAACATGGAAATATGACAAATTAACAGACTAAAAAAAAACTAAAGGGCCCCAAATTGGTTGTATTATCACGTTCAGCATCCATACACATTAGGAAAATAAAATCATAAACATTTATGATGACTTAAGCTTAAACAATAGACAAAATAGAAACTTGCTCAAAAACTTTAACGTGAAATATGACAAATTAACAGACTCAAAAAAAACCTAAAGGGCCCAAAATTGGTTGTATTATCACGTTCAGCATCCATACACATTAGGAAAATAAAATCAGAAACATTTATGATGACTTAAGCTTAAACAATTGACGAAACAGAAGCTTGCTCAAAAACTTTAACGTGAAATGGGACGCCAACGCTGACGCCGACGCCGGGGTGACAACATTAGCTCCCCCTATTCTTCGAATAGGCGAGCTAAAAAATGTCTGGTCTATTTTCATGTTAAGTATACATTATGCCAAAAAGTAATCATTCTACATTTTATTCCAATATCAATTGGGTATCTTGTTAGCTCGCCATAAACCATGAATTGTTTTATACACTTTTTTAACTTGAGGAAATTACAAATGATTTTTTCTACAATATTTGTATTTTCAAATCCCCATACTTCTGATGAGTATAACAAAACTGGCATTACAAGTGACTAAAATATTTTCAGTTTAAAATCAACAGGAAGGGATACATTCCTTTGTTTCTTAAAAATAGTAGACACTGATTTAATTGTTTGTTCAGCAGTTTTTTTCCTTTTCTTTAAAAACGCTACCATTAATGTTAAAAAATATACATAGATATGTATACCCTTCTTATCAAAATAATTCTATATCCCATAACGTAAACTGGTGTTGTTGGGCCAATTTACGTTTTGAGAATATTACAACTTTTATCTTTCTGATATATTAGATTATATTTTCCATGTAATGCAATAATGTAATGCAATATTATTCAAATCCGTTTAACATTTGTTGTAGAACAGTGTCATCGCCATATAAAATGATAAAAGTTTGGGATACATTTCAATATTATCTGTAAATAATTTGTCAATAGTTGTCAGACAATTAACATTCTTTTTCCGCCAGGTAAGATTCCAAGTCATCAAGGTATATTGAAAATAGGAAAGGAGATATAAATAAGGTACCATACTGTGCATGTAATATGTTCAATGTAAATTAACAATGTAAGCTGATCTTGCAGAATTGCCTTACAGCGTTATAATAAATGCAGTTGTCTCATTGCATTGGATATAATTGATTTAAGGCAGTTCATGTGGCGACCGAAAAAGGTAAAATCACCATTTTCAGAGTGATCAGAGAAGATTGATAGTCAAGGAGGAAAACATAAGACAACCTGTGTTATGCAAATTAATATCTAATTTATTTTGAATAAAGTATGCCGAAGATGATGATTAGTGTATTATTAACAATAATCTTAATATGTTTTCTAAAAATATTAACAACTAATGTCATATTGTGTTATAAATTTAATGTTTTATTTATTCTTTTTATTTCAAGCATGTAGATGTCATAGAAAATAAACAAATACCAAGTATATGCATATTAAAGTAAAATTCACAAATCACAACACTAATGTGTATTGTATATATGGAATGAAGATGATGATGGTAATTATTTGGATCAAAAATGTTTACAACATTAAATGTATTATATATATGGAATTTGAATATGATGATAGTAATTATTTTTTATATCAAAAACTATTACAGTATTAAGCTACCACAGTTGAAAATGATTTCTTTCATTTTGTTCACACATTTTTTCTCCTGGACTGGTTCCAATTGAAATGATACTTGCATGTAGACATTCTGTAAAACATAGAAAACAATAAATGTATTAACAGAGTAATTACCGAAAAGGCTAATATCATATATTTAAACATTTTTTTATAAATAACAATACCAGTTTAGAGTAAATATTATTGAAATTTATTTTCTGTTGTTCTTTAGTCCTCCTGTTCTTTGGAGTTTTGTCCTTCATAAATTGATTAATACTAATACAGCAGTTGTCATATAATGTATCTGATAATGTGCACACAGAAGTATAAGTATATGCATATGCATGTGTGCATGGGCACGGTGATAAGTTTATTTTGCCGAGTAAAAAGTTCAAAGAACTAGTATTGTTCATACTCAAAGATGTAATCGCACTAAAAACAGTGATCGTGTAGGCTTTTGTGTGATTGCATTTGTAAGGGGTGTATCTCTGAACGCCAACATTTTGGATTTAGCTGTAGGGTAGTTTGTTGTGACAGTGGTTATAGTCTTTTTCCTAAAGGCAGACCCAATGCCACAGGTAAATTTACCTGTAAAAGTTACCTGTGTTGATACTTATCTAAGTGTATATGGATTAATTTTTATTTCAATAAGTGTTCATATTTAATATCAGATACATATATACATAATATATGTTTCTGTTAATATCTATGAAAATATAACAATAGAATCTATGAATGAAATTAAATTAAATTAAATTCACAATGATTTTATTTCAAGAATTTTAAAGATTTTCTTGATATATCTAAAATCTCTGGTATAAATCTCATTAGATTTTCAATAGATTGATACTAAAATCAAGCAAAATTCTTTGAAACTTATTTCACATGGAAGCAACTTTACCATTCAGTAATATCAAAGAAAAAATCCAAAAAGGAATTATCCAGTTTCAACTTAGTGTAACACTAATTTGATTAAAAGTTTGAAATAATATAAGCCTTTTGCCTGTTGAAAAGTGATATATTTCCACAAGGTCTTCCATATATGTCTGTTAAGTGACCTTATATACATATATAGTACATGTACATGTAACATCTGCGTTAATAACCTACCAAAGAGTAAGTGAATTTATGTCAAATATGATTTTCAAATTTTACTTGTACTTGACTGAGCTTTTTAAGTTAACAGAACATACAATATATTTTGAAAGTTGCATTATGATGCATCATTTATCATAATTATATAATTTTCCTGCTTTCTTATCCTATGATGGTATTTCTAGATCAGCGTGATGCTACATTATAATGTAAATGTACATGTACATTTGTATATCATTATAGCAAAAAAGCACCCAATAATTAAACTGTTGTCCGTTAACAGCGCAGTAAAATTATATATTTTTGTGCATGTTAGAAATAACATATAAATTTCTTTCCTATGGTTGAATTTCGGTCAAACACATTGTTACTAGATACAAATTGGTATATGTACTATAATCTTTAAACAGAAAAAATTAGAAAACTGTTAATTTGGTATTCTGAGCAATAAAAGTTTGCAACATTTTGAGAATTACAAGACCTTCAACATATGGACTTGAAATAATTTTGCCAGTATTGCAACATTAACATCTACAATGTATATTAAAATGAATATGGTTAAGACCTTAAGTAACAGTCTTCAATCTCATTTCATTTCGTATTTTTACATTAGTAAGTGACTTCTAAAAATATTTTGTATCTAAAAATCATATAGACCATTAAAAACCAATGATATATTATTACCAATGTTTATAAAACATCATAATGTGTGTTTGTGTCGGCTTCAATAGATTACCAACTTAAACTATAATCAACAGGTCAAAATTTCCGACAATATTAATTTAAACTTTTGTGATATTGTTTTTCTCTCCACTCATTTTCTAACCAAATACTTCACGGTGTACGTCTATGCGATAAGAGAAATCATGCGCAACTATGCACGGTCACAAGAAATGAAAGTTGGCTAAGAATGTAGCCCTACTGGAACTCCTATGTCAAAACAGAATACTGTTACATTAGAATATACACTGATCAAGAAACCTGTTTTTCTGATAAAATTGAGATATGATTTGTAAAAAAATATTTCACCTGGAACTCAAAATGCATCGTTCTTGATAATCCACATGTAGCTCCATATTAATTCTTAGCATATATATTAAAGCACTGATTATCTTTGATTAATAATTTACGTTGTATATAATACGGAATATATTGAATGAATTTTTATCCAAAACCCACCAATGTTACCTATGATACTGATTGAAATACAGGTATATCTCAAGTGACTTTACAGGTGAAAATAAAGACAGCTTATATGAAACAGTATATAATTGCCTTCCTATTGTTTCCTAAAACAACACCTACCTGTTGTTGATAAATATGTTGGCGTTAAGAGAACACCCCTTTGTAAGACTGTGCCAGGTGGTAGAGATTAGTTCCGCTCGAGTGATCACACAATGCAAGTGAGAATCGGGAGTACGTTTATCTAAGTTTTAATTACTAATCTCTGATGATTGTTGATAAAATATAACTCAGGATAATTGCTAAACATTTAACCGTTTTCTCCACGTTTGTTGTAGATTGAAACAGCTTTTTAAGTGCCGTTCTACGGAAGAATTATGAAAAAGAAATCGGCATTTTCATCGATCTACAAATGAAGTAGTCCAAAAAAATCTCACTTCGAGTGTATACGAACATTTTATGTATGATTTTTGTCATTCGGACCAAGAATACGTTATATATATTATCAGAACGTCAAGCTCCTGTAGGCCTACATGTGATGAAAGTGGCTAAAATGTTTTTAGTGACAACCTCTATACGTGCTTTAATATGTATATATAATCTGATAATGTATACATGTGCTTATAAAATTATCGATAATTATGGATGTGGTAAATATTCATACCTTATTAACTGCCGTAAGTTGGAAGATTACGCCAGCTTGGACATTTAGAAAATGTTCATCGTCTCTCACGCGCTATTTGATCAGTTTACAAAGTTTATCCTAAATTTTCTTAGAGTTGTCTTTTCTTCCATTGTGGATTTACACGTACATGCAACATAACGCAGCCATGATAAACAAATCTCCATTTCGTCCTGAGATTTATTTGCTCACGAACTAATATGATTCAAATTACAAAAATCATTATTGTTAAAATTTTGATGTTTGAGGTGAAACATTGATTTCATTTTTTCCGTTGCGGGATAATTGTCACTAGTAGGGACAAAACGCGTGGGGCGAAGCGAAGCATTTTCGGGACGAAACGTCTTCATGCATTGTTAACAACATTTTCGGGACGGAAAGTCTAGATACATTGTAAACAATTCAAGTGAAAATTTTCCAACCTAAGATCATTTGGATAGTGTTTATGGTAAGGATATGAAAGCAGTTATCTACTTCTCCTATTTCAACATTACAGATACGCTTATTTCAGTAACTTTCATATTCAAAATTTGCTATTTAAAATTCCCGGTAAAATCAAAGTTGTTGAATACACTGCCGTTAGGAGCGCTAGTATCTGCGAGCAAGTTCTAAGCCAATCATATTGAGGAAATTGACTGAAAGAGAATTTTGCAACCACGATCACAATGGCGAGGTGATCCTCGCCAAAAATGTGACAGTTATTGTTTATGTGAACAAATCAAACTATGAGTTGTATGTTTTATAATTTCACCTTCGGTCTGTTTCCATCACCATCTAATCGGAGTGCATCTGCAACTCCTTTCATTACAGTTGTCAAAACCACTGCAGACTCCATCATGGACTTCGGTCGTTTCCGTCATCACTTCCGTATTACGGAAACTATCGAACCTATTGGTATTTTGCTTTACTTACATAAATACTGTGTGGAAACAATTATCAATCAAATGATTAACAATGTATTTGTGTTTTGATGGAGGAAATGGCAAATTAGATTCGTAAATTGCTTTTGTTGTATTTAAAATTTCTTTTTATCAACTTCCGTTTACTAAGAGCGTGAAGAAAGATGGCGGACGAAGAAGACATTCTGTTGCATGGCAAAACGCTTACAGGACTACGAGTTGTTGACTTGAAGAAAGAATGCGACAAAAGAGGTCTTTCAAAGACAGGAAGCAAGTCACAACTAGTTGAAAGACTTAAAGCTGTACGTGCATGCGAATGATTTAATATTTTTGACCAATTTTTCTAAACCACTCGGGACCGATCGACCAGAATTTGGTGTAGGCCTAATGAAAATATTTTCGATTGGAAGTCACAGAGATAATGTTACATTGTTGTCCTGATGTCTGCAAGCAGTGCATTGTGTTTACTGCAAAACAATGTAAATAATGATCATAAGAGAAATCAGCAACCAGTAAAATGATCAGCTGGTTTTCATATGAAATTGGTTACATTTCTATGTAAACGATTGGTTACATTTCTATGTAAACGATGCTGATGTACTAGGATGGTCACACTCCCGCATAGGGGTAACAATCTTGCGTTTAAGTAATCGTTTAGTTATACAAATGCAGGATTCTAAATGAAAACGCATTAAGGGCGTCCAGTGATTTTCCTGCCTATATATTTGGGTATTTGGGGCCGAAATAAGGCCCCATTCCCAATTGTATTTCTTGTTATTTTTTCCCAATTCTATGTCTAAATTTCCCAAATCAGTGAGTTGAGGCCTATTTTGTGTGACGAAACAAAAACATTCCGGAAATCCCAAGTCTGAACATCGTATTTTAGTATACATCCTTTACTTGATTCTTAGAGAACCTAAGAGAAGGATAATTGTTTATTTCTACCTTTTCCAAAATTTCCATAAACACCGTTAAAATTTTTCATTTCATACTTTTAATGCACAAAATGTCCCAATTTTCACCAGGTGGCAATTTCCCAAAATGCCCAGGAAAAACACTGGCTTCATAATTGTTACATGGCACTATCACTTGTATAACCTTCTACATTATTTCTAAAAGGGGGACAAACTTCATTGTCTAAATTTTCGTATAAATCACACATAAAATCACCCCATTTGTTTACTATGGAGCTATTGATAATAGCATACGGTTAAAACCCAATTGACTGACATTTGAACTGAATTTCCCTGATGGCAAAACACTAGTCAGTGGAAAACACCTAAACTGTCCTATGGCAAATTAAGACAGTAAAATTCATTAATTCATGCACAAAGACAAAAATTCATTAATTCATGCACAAAGAAAAGAGTCTTTATTCATTTTCATTTCACATAATCCTACATTTTGGTAACTATTAAAATAATTGCAGGACTGTTGCCCATATGTGCCTAACCTCCTAACTAGGCTCCACCACAATTGATATGTGTTAAGTTGACAGTTGTAGCCTAATATGATTCAAAACATTTAACAGTTGCAACTTAGACCAGTTCTTGCCATCACATATGTATTGGTATGATCGTACCCAAATTTTCAGACAATTTGTGGAAATCAGCATGGAAGTATCTTCTATCAGAAGTAAACTTTATTGGCGTGAAATTTCTAGAGAATCATAGAGATGCACATTGGATGGCGAGAATTGGTATGCGACAAGAACTGGTTGCCTGCCAGTAGTGTGCTAATTTGCATTATTAATTAAAACTTAATTTGCATTATTAATTAAAACTGTATAAAATTAATTATTTTGGCTATTGCATTTTTGCCCATGAAAATAAATAATACAGTTTTGGGTCAAAAATATTTCTGCACTGTTAGCTTTTCCTATATATATATATTTTCTATGAGTTTTTTTTATTGAATTTTACAATATGTTAAATTTTCTATAAATAGGACATTTTCTCAAAAAGTATATAGTGGAAAACTAAAATCATGAGCTGAAAGAGTATATTATATATAGGTAACTTTTTATATACCATCTTAATTTAGAATCAATCACTTAATGTAATCAGGAAAATTCAATGAAAGGAAGTGAAAAACACGGAATATATAATATTGAAATTTGACAGTGCAGAGAGACTTTTAAACTGAAACTGTATTAAAACAGTTATAAACATCAAAGGAGAAGGTACGTTAAGACTCGAATATGGCCCCCAAAATTAATGTTCCAGTAAAGAACAACATATTTTGCCATGTAACAGTTGAATACATTTGCTAACTCATTACATCCCGAAAATATCCCGCATGTGCCAATTATGTTCACAATGACGTCATCAACATGCAGTTTCCCACCATTCTTCACAAAAATCCTTGAAAAATCATACTTTGAGTGGTTTTCTCTAAAAATGAATGTGGCCGCCTTCGTGGAGCAGAAAGAGATTTTCACACGCTGTGTATCGTGAATTTACGCATATCCATGCAAAATATAAAGTTGCTCCAAGGAGGTGGCCAAATCCATTTCAAGCCTTTTCTAACCTAAAGATGATGAATTTCTAGCAAAATTTGGCAAGAAGAGGAAAATCATCAATTTGATGACGTCATAGGTAGAGCACATCGAGTGCATGGTTATAAAAAGTTATGTTTTGATGAATGGCAAGTATGAGAGTATTTATTGATATGAGATTGATTTGGATCAGAGTTAATATTTTTCGGCCTAAAAAATTAAGGCCAAATACTGGTCCTATCATTTCTACTCCTTACATTGAGAAGATAATAACAGGTATAGAAAACATCATACATGTATACCAGAAGTGGGAAAATATATTAATAAACTATTTAATCAGTTCATAAATAAATAGTGAATTGTGATTTGAATAACACTTTTTTACATGTTTATAATTTTCTTATTTTAGCAACTGCTATTGGAAAAATTACAGCAACAGCCAATAAATGAATCGGGTAAGAAGGCAATATTTTGATATATTTACATTCCATGTTTAGCAACCTTCTGAATTCAGCGACCTTCTGTCTTAACCGACCTAAATTATTCCTCCCAGCGAAAATTACTATATAATCTATCTGTATTAAACGACCGTCTGTCTTATGCGACAAGCGACCATACTTTTAGGATCCAACGACACTCAATGTTCTGTATTTAACGACCCAAATCACACATGCATTTTATTCATATATAAAGCCAAGCCAGTTAACTATCCTGTAGGGCTTCCAACCCAGCCCCATTAAGGCAAGACAAAAGAGCTATCCATATGGCTTGGTTATATACACGAGGTGTTCACTTTGACATAAATTAGCACTTATTCATGCATGAAGTCTCTCGGCTTCGGTACCGATGGCCGAATATTGCAAGGAAAATGTGCTATTTATTCATGATGTTTGTGATAAAAATCAAGAATAGTCACTTCCAAAACCAACTAGAATAATGATGAACAATGATTTACTCACATAAGAACGACATGAATGTAGAAATATGGTACTGAAAATGTATCAGTGTAGCTAAGCATGATGGCAGCCATTTTGGGAGATAGTAACAGAGGAGTCGGAAATAGCTGATTTCCGGATTTTTTTTTAATTTTTTTTTTTTTCACACTATTTTTTTCCCATTTTTTTATCTATAAAATAAATGAATAAAATGATGAAAGAAAATAAAAAAAAACATTAAAAATTATTTTTATTTTTTTTTCTGCTTTTAAATACATTGTAATTTTGTAGCTAATTATGATATATAAGTGGTAGGCCTAAACAAATATTTGTTTTAGAAATTTTTTTATCTTATTCATGAATAAAAACAGAAAGACTATAAATAAAAAATAAATAGATAATTGAAAAATAAAAGTGCCTAAAATTAAATACATAATTAAAAGATGTATTAGATTATGTGATATATATATATATTTAATAATTTCCCAATATTGTGACTGTTTTTAGTACAACAAAACTGTCAAAACATGTCCCACAATATACATTGATACATGTATTTAATTGTTTCGAAAGGGGTGATTCAATTAAGAGACCAACTATCATATGTGACCTATTTTTCAATCTCCTTTGGAAGGTCTCTTAAAACAATTTTGACTGTATATGAGAGTATGTCTGCAATTTACCGTGATGAGGTCTCTGTGTACTGTAGGAATACAAACGATGTAACAAACATGGCATTAAATTCCCATTTTTGAATGAAGTGGTTCCCCCTCCTTTGAGAGTACACAGTGTGTATACCCTTTTTGGTTTTTAGGAATAATACCTGAATAGGAACCTGAAATAACATGACAATCAATCAGGTATGTGTGTGTTGGGGGGTGGGGGTGGGGGGCTAAAAGACAGAAGAATCATGAGGTTGGGAAGTTATAACTTGAGTGGGGGGTTGAAATATAGAAGAAAATAGCTACAGATAACTGGAAGTGGAAGGGTGCTTTATCATTGATCTGGTCATTGCATATTTGGGGTTTACATAGCTTTTTTTTGGTTATTTAGTCTCATTGATTTTGGAGCAACTTTGAATCCATATGGTACTGTATATCTTTCTTTTTTCCATGTGTAGCTATTTCTTCTGTATTTCACCCTCCGCCCAAGTCACAACTTCCCAATAGGTACCACTTTTTTGTTTAGAAAACTCAAATCAAAGACAGATGTACATAGTACTACATACTACATTTTAGTCTATGTGTTTGTAATCACTGTTACTACAGTATTAATACATAAATGGTCTATGTACAAGTTACACAAAGACAATAAATGTGAAATTTGGTTCAGACAAAAATATTTTTAACATTTTCAGATAACTTGCTAGTTTTATGGTTTTATTTATATGTTGAGTCTACTCTCTTGTAAAGTAGAATTTAGAAATCCTAAGACAATGTTATCTATATTGCTATATGTAAAAAAAAAATCCTTATATTTTAAAAGTAATTGAAAAGCTATCTCACAAGCCCTGACAAACAAATGGGCAGGCATATGGATGCAAGAATTATAATCACTGGATCTAGAGGACTAATATAAACAAATATTTCTACAAAGTTAAACAATGAAAAAGTATTGCATCATAATTTTATTTAATGATTACAGTTGAAAGGAACATTTAATAAATTAATACTGTTTAAATGTTCTGTTCATGATCTTCTAGGTCCATATTGGAAAAGTTTACTTTCAAGAGCACTCAAATCAACATTCTTCAGTCTTCATATGATGCTAATTGTATGTATATGTATACATACACTTGTATACAGGTTCAAGGGATGAACTTTCTGTATTCATGTCACTATGCATGCATGGTGCCTGAAAAAAAGAACCAGCAATTTTTTATACTGTTGAATATGACAAAAATTGAAATGATCAATTTCAAATATATATAAAGAATAAATAAATGTAGGTTCATTCTACAAGGTTTATTTTTATTTTAGAGAAAACATTTTATAAGTTGTGAATGTGTCACTGATGCATTTGATAGAATCAAATATTGTTTCAAAAAAGATACAAAATTCATTATCTATAGTTTCAAATCAACAAAAATTCAGAATAATTATAAATGATACATGGCTGCAGTACATTTTTCAACTCTGTAAAGTTTGTCATAATACACATGAACCAGGTACAGTTGTAATAAATATAACAAACACTATTTATTATTATGACCATAAATAATATTGTAATGTGTCCTCCAAATAAATCTAAGAGAACAAGCTAAAACCTACATGTACATATGTATATGTGTACTAAATCAGAACAAATACAATACAATTTTACCAAATTAACCTACAATGTTTTAACACTAACCAGAACATGTTTACAAATTAATAATCTAATAAATATATACATACAGACATACCAGTGCATTCAATAACCCCCTAAAGAAGTGCCCCACTAAAAAACATTTGACTACCCCATGGGTTACGTTTTAACCGCGATTGGGGAACAGGTAATGAAACATGTGATGACCACATCATTTATGAAAAAATCACTGCTAGGGACTATTTACATAATGATGCTGAGCAGGGAGTATACCGGGTAGTACGTAGTAGGCCATAACGTTATGGCACGTACAGTAGCGGTCTGGGAGCCGCGTGCTTCGTTTTGAACTTGATTGTGACAGATGGTGTTGTAGTGTACCATAATATGCTTGTACTACAGGAGTTCTGATATGTTTTCTGTACAGCAAGATCGCTACAAAAACATGTGAATGACGTAACCTATTACTATTAGATGTCTTTAAGGAGATAAACTTGATGTAAAACATCTTAGCAGAATATTTTACGAGGGCTGTAAGAAAAGTAGCCCTTACTTTGGGGTCATGAATAAACAAGTCATGTATCCCTCCGAGGTGGAGGGGAGGTGCTGTTTCCATTCCAGGGTTCATTTTCAGTAATCTAATGAAGATGTTGATGACAATAGCAATGACAATGTCAATGTCTGGGATTTTAGTTTTATTAGACATGTGTAGTAACTTGGTAGATTTTTGTGCCATTAGTAATTGTAATGGTCGCTTTAAATGTTGGCGCCAGAGATAGAGTCAATAAAAACATCTAACGAAAATATGAAGAGATCTTTACAATGCCCAAAGTCTACTAAGGGGGAACGTCAATTGTCTCTGATAGTAATTAATGCTAAAATGGTGGAAGACAATCTGATACGTGTTCAAGTCACCTTTGAACTTGGGGATAAATCAGTGTGGTTCAAGGCCTGTCAACGTTTGGTCTATTGTGACACGATCGGCTGACTGTAGATCCTCTGACTGTCGCAAAGGAAGAATAAAACAGATTTAAATAATGGTTACAAGGTTGGGGGAATGTCTCATAGATATCTCTTCATTATAGTTTACCGTAATATCTCCAATATTGAACTTCTGGATTTGTCTGTTGTTATACAATTTATCCTTGCCTCAAATACAGTTTACTGTAATGTCTCCAGTTCTTGCACAGTATATTTTCAATGTTGTCTCAAATTCATAGATTTTATAAGGTTGTTAATTATAAGTTTTGCCTTAATTCATCAATGTATGAGAAAAGGATTTATATATTTTATTCAGAAACTTTTGTTTTGTCAGTTGGTGAATTTCCCAAAATTTCTTTGACATGTACTAGTTTTTGTATGAGGACTAGATAAAAGTATATGTTGACAGGGTTTTGGAGATGACACAGTCATGAACAGGAAATTGTACATTACAGGGTTCAAATTAGGCTGCATACCATATTTGGTTGAGTCTGAAATCATCGTCAATAGTGTCAATGTCGAAGCTTTAAAACTCACAGTGACTGAGCTGAAGGCGGAGCCAGCATAAAAAACAAGGTCAAGACTTGCCGGAATCAAAGAGACCAGTGGAGAAGGGTGTATTTACACAGACAAAAGGTCACTGTATTCAGTAGACATTCGATACACCTTCTATGACAGAGGTCCGAGTTTCACTTTCTAATCTTAACTCATGAAATCGGCCACAGTTTTATGAACCCATGCCATGAAATTAACGTTTATAGGCAACTTACGTTAAGGAATTAATGTGAGTAGTATGTAATTATGGTAACCTGGACAGTTGACTGGAAGCTAATGGTGGTGTTTAGGGATGTTATGATAACAGGGGGCACCTGTGTGGATACACCGCCAGGTAGCAAAATACTGACAGGAAATTTACTGGCAAACAGGGTGTGGGCAGGGGCCTAAGGGTCAGATCACTGACCTCTGACCCCTTTTGAGCAACGTTATGTAAGATATATACATGTAGTACTACTAAAGAGGTAAATAGGTGATGATGAGATGGGGAAAACAAGAGTAACATAGTTGGTGTTTAGGTTGGTGTTTGTTTGATAGATGGAAAAGATCGAGAGATAAAGTAGGAAAATATAATGGAAATACTTGGATGGATAGAAATGAAGGAGCAAAAGATATAGATCAAGGAAATATAAACGAAAGACTGGTGTGGATAATATCGAGAGATCAGGGCGGGGATCAAATTCAGATATACAAACCGTATAATAAAGATTTCTTGGTGAAAATTATTAGGGATAGGCTCCAGAAGAGCTCAATTCCATAATTAGGAAAGCGTAACCCTACTTCCTGTATGGAACTAGAAAATGTTATTGAGATATTATAATGTATAGCAAACATCCGTCGTTATCAGTGGCAGCAGGTTTCTCCTTATGCCTTCCATGTCCTGTAATCAGTCTGTTTTCTGTTAGCTGTAAATGTCCGGGGGTACTTGCATGGATTTGTTGGGTGACTGAAAAGAATGCAAAAATATCAAATCATATGCTGCTTGCACATTCTTTCAAAATTTCAATGTGTATTAAATTAGAAGTTTTAATCAAGGTTTAATCGAAAGGGATGTAAAATTCTCCTGAATATTGAAGGCGTTCACAGACATTCCTTGTTATATTAGCCGATTATTAGCCATATGGACATTTTTCCTACAATTATCTATATCTGGTGTCTGTAGTAACTCAATACTCAATGGTTGTCTGTCTGCATTGTTTTGTTACTGGTTTAATTGCCTACATGACTCTATCTATTACTAGGTTTTCTTCCTCTTTGACTACCAACTATAGCTTCGGTTTGCTCAATACCAAAATTGAAAAGATGTTTTGCAATATAATTGGATAATATGACATCAGGTACATAGTAAAAGAAATTTAAATTGTCAAATTACATTCCTTTATGAAAACCATCTACAATTTGAAGTGTTGAAATGTAAGTGAATAATACCGTTAATTGTATTGTAACATATCCATATTATTACTTTTGCTTGTTCTTTCAGTCGGAAGATTTTTTGACATTATCATAACCGAAGTATTTGACAAGTTAGGTGGTCTAAAGTTTAACCTAAACGATCACCATATATAGTTTGCTATTTATCCTGGTTTTTAGGCGAGATATTTAATTCTGACCTTTGCTCCCATAGTGTACACAGTAAAGGTATCATCCTCAAGTACGAAAGATCGCAGGACTTACAATTTTACTGTTGAAGTGATTTTCAGTGCTGTTTGCGTATAGGTAATGAGATTGTGGGGTGTCCGTTGTCGGATCCTCGGGGGTGGATTATGATCATCAGGCTTTGATCTTTTCCCTCAGTGACCAGAGCTTTTGTACTCGAGCTACTAGCCAGAAACCTAACTCATGTAGTGGAAAAAGTCGATCCTGTGAATGGCTTTTTATAGAATTAATCAAACGTGAAATGCTTAAAATCTCTGTCTCAAATTGAAATCCATACAATGTCACTGGAAGTATGCCATTGAATGGCGATGTTTGATAGTGAAAAACTATTTTCATACTTATTACATGAACAAGTTTATGTGTGAATGTGGTCTGTTAAACAGAGGAGACATCAAATTGTCATTTCAGACGACAGTATGGAGCTTAAGTTTAATGGCCATATACCAGAATATTTTCTTTTATCTGTGAATTTACCCATGTTCACAGATGACAGTGTGGCTTATCACCATATTGAGAAAAAAAGGTCAAAAAAGTTTTATTATAAATGTTAATGTTTAAATTTTGTTCCAGAATATGAATTTTGAATAATTTAGAAGAGCTTGTACATATCATTTCTAGTGATCTTTATATAATCTAATGTGATCCAAAAGTCGAATATATATTATTGTTATTTCATAGCTTTAGAACAATGACAATTTTCTAGTAATGTCTCTAGTTGAAGGTCTACTAATTAGTTTGTGACAACAAACCTCATCAATTTGTGATAATCCAATTACATTAATGGGATCATTCAATAAATCCAATTCATATCAATAATCCAATTGTAAAATCGAGTGCACTCTCAATTGCAAGGTTCTATTCCATTAAACTATGATAGATATTCAGTAATTACATAATCATAATTAAGCCATTATTTTATCATCTGAAACTAATGTAGTATTTCCTGTGATGTGATGTATTTATAATTATCTGACCAAATTGGTGTTGCAGATATTGTTGATAATTGATAAAACAAGAGATTTTATGTGTAATGTGATTATATATTACGTTTATCTGACTGGATCAGTTTGATGATATTGTTGATATATGTTCGACATGTGTTTGGAGGGGTACATGTGATGTGTTAGCCGACCCAGTATTTGAAGTATTGATAAAAACGTCTGTCTTATCACGGCTACTTCTAGTGGCCATGCTTCAAAGTGATCAGGTACTCGGCAAAACATGGAGCAGGCCAACGCCAGAATACGAAGGTAGACCTCAAAAGGAAAAAAAAGCCTTTTTAAAGTCTTGTGTTCAGGAGTTTAAGGCATCTCGCAGTGTGGCCATCAAACATTTCTACTGATAAGACTTTTTTAGATTAGAGGAGAAATATTTTATCAATAGTAATTTGGGTGATGTTGTTCAACCTAGTCATTTGATGTGGACTGTGTAGACCTTGCCTAGCAGTGTAATCCGTCTGAAACGATCAGCCCACTTAACTATCAGATAAACAAGATATATATTGTACAAGAGTAAGGTTACCTTTGGTTTTCATATAAAGTACATGTACAGCATTCTTTATTTAATTTTCAGGTGATTTTCTTATTTAAGTCTTATATATCTGATTATTTTGGTGTCATTTGGTACTTATAGGTTCAGTATATATAAGTACTGTGGTATATAGGTAATATTGAGGACCAAAGAATACTTTGATCTTGGGACTGATTCTCTACCCCCAACATGTGTGTGACGAATGCACTATTTAAACCGTTTTTATATCCCGATGTTTGATCTTAGCTTACGAAACCTTCTGCTCACTTTAAGAGTTTCACTTAAAACACAAATTTCTCTTACATTATATAACTTGTGAAGGATTAAAGCTGAGTTTTGATCAAACAGACGTCTACAACATAGTTGTTTTAGTAAAAAAAAAAATTCAGCCAGCCTTGCGGTGCCTTTTTGATTTTCTGTTTGCGAGACAGACAATTTTGTATGCATAAGACTTTTATAATGACTACATGTAGTTTTTAAGTACAAGACTGCAATAGTGGATGTTCAATCCTTGATTTCCATAGTCACCTGATATATGGAGAGGATGACCTAATTACTTTATAAAAATAAATTAATATTTAGAAACACACATCGATATCCTGTTATTTCCAGTTCTCTTTCAGGTCTGAAATCTTCTAATCCTTTTCAATTTCAAGGTTTTATGAATCAATTTTAAGGTGACTTGTTAAATTTGTTGTTAATTACAAAATAAGCAATTTTATTTGAAATTAACAAAAAATGTAAACATCTTTTCTGATAATGGCCAGTGTTCTTAATACCTATTGATTTTTTTATTCTCTCTCAATACTTCAAAGAGAAACAAAATTGATGTGGGTTTATAGTATAATTGCAGTGTTTATAATGTGTTGATAAATAGATCGGTGTATTAAACATGTCGCTGCTGCGGACATACAGGCAAAACTATGTGATGGCCGGCCGTAGTGGTAATTGGTACTGTATTGGATATTTACCTAGTTACTTCTATATATGTATATGGTGTGCGGCATCCGTCTTTGAACTTGGGAGCGAATGCCACAAAGTGCCACAACTGCCCATGGCTGTTTGTATTGTCTCGATGTTGACACAATAGTATAACAAACATTAGGACTGACCTGTGTACTGGCCGACTCTCTGTTCATTGAGCCGTCCACCGACCTTGTGATACACCTCCGCGTGGTAGTGCTGTCCGGTAGCCTTATAACGTAGGCGCGTAGGACACAAACATACATAGGGGTTATAGTTAGGGCCAGACAGGACACTCCCAATAATACATGATACCCAGGTATACACAGGTTATACTGTACAAACTTTTGATTCATTGAAAATGGCGGAAGTGTCAGTTAATCAAGTACATATAAGTTCCCCTTGGTAGTATTTGTTGTCTTTTATCAATCCTTTTGTCTAAGGAATGTAAAAAGTAGCAGCAAAAATTGTGATGGCCATGACTTGTATTGACTATTGATATCGATATTATAACATCAACTGAATAAAATGTAATTGCAATGTTGGATAGAACTTAATTTTCTTCAGGAATAGCTGAAAATGCATATGCTTATAAATGTGACGTGATTAAGTAACTCAGTTGGTAGAGCACTTGGTTAGTGTTCTGAGGGCCTCGGGTTCGATACCTGGTCTGGCCGCTACATTTTCTCCTCTCCTGTTACATAAATGTCTTTTGAACTTTGAGGAAATTTTCATTCTTTTCTTCTATCTTTACATTTTTACCTGATATTTCTCATCCCACAACAAAAGTAGTATTAAAACATGATTTAAAACTGGATTTGAGTTCCTAGACAAAATAATAAATTCTCTAATTCATGCTCATTTGTTGTCTGTATTCCTTACATTTCAAAATTAAAAATGCTATTATGTATAATGGAATTGGAGAATTTCACATCTTCTCACAAAGACGAAGATGCTAGCTAATGTGAATTAGACAATTAGAAATCTGAGAAATGTTACGAGTCCTATATATTACACGCCATTTAGAAATTGATGGGGAGAAATGTGACAGGACAATACACATTGTCATACCTACAGAGACAGGCACTAGGTTATAGCTGTCACTGTTAATGGAATCTGTTATTCCTTAGCTCTGACTTCTGTTAAATTTATTTCTATATCATTATAACAAGGAATGTTACACTACACAAACTGTCATTCAGCTAGCCTCTGGAATATACACAAGCAAAACATTGTAGACTCAACACCCCTCTGGAGTTTACATACAGTTATATGTAAAGCAGCTGTCGCCATCGATCTTCTGCTCATCGTTAACAATTATCTGTAATGATAGATAACGGTGATGATAATCTTCACACAATTGTTTGTGGTTACTCTATTGTTTTTTACTGGAGGTGATAAAACACAATATGTCATCAGATCATAAAGGCAGCATGCAAACAAAGCCACATGCCACCAAATTTATAGCAGGGAGAGGATGAGTGCCTTTACCTCAGGGGCCCTGGAGTGATGAATGGGCAAGGGAAAGGTGTCCGTGGTGTTTGATCACTGTGTAACATTCAGTCAGAAAAAAACACAACATCAGGTAATTGTTTCAGAGTCTGTCGTCAGGATCTGTCATTACATCTTCCAACATGCTGCCCAAAGGTAGGAGGTAGAAGGACAGCTTTAACTTATTCACAACTGAAAATCCAAAATGAACGATTCTAGTCTTTGAATAAGAAGAGTTAATTTGGTCTCCTTGTAGAACTATGACATCAGGGTCCACTTGTATAAAACGTCTCAAAAATGAGGAAAATCTGGAAAACATGGGTCCAGGGAAAATCTTTTGTCCTTTAGAAGTTTTTTTACAGAAGATCCTGGAGGCCATTATCTGAATCTGCACATTGTAACAGGAATTAGTAGAACGGTGAAAAAGAGCTTGTGTAGTTAGGATAAACTGAAGTTTAATGAATTGGAGGCGATGATAATTTAATTATTTTCATACCTGCTATAGGTTTAGGTTGTTGAAGTCTTCTTAACATGTTGAATAAAAACAAGTGATTTTACTTCATCAAACTAATAATAAAGACTATGTGTATGTAGTTAAAATGAATGAGAAAATTGTATATTTTGTATATTTTATATATATCTTGACTATGTGTAAGACGAGCTGCTAAGCTCAACATGTTATTAAGTTTAAATAGAGTCTATTATTATTATTATTATTATAAAGAATCACATTATTACAATCACAGGAAGATAAGAACAGAAAATAGAATCAACAGAAAGGGATTGGTATTGTGGGGAAATAAATTAAAAAAGAGAACGAAATAATGAGAGCCATGAGCAGGTTGTCATGGAAACAGACGATTAATTTGATAAAAGTGGCTGAAGAGAAAAGAAATGATATCTAGCCTGTCGCCCTCTATGGACAAATCCTTTAGTCTGCTCAGCGTTTGATACCTGATATTGTTCCACATTTATAAATCAGTTCAGTCATTAAAGTATCCATTTTTATGGAATATCGTCAAACAATGAAAATTTTAGGAGCCAGTAAAACGCTCTGGCCTTTATCACCATCACTGAGTCTGACTTTAATCTGCAGAGCATCAAAGACATAACCACCATTGTCAAATTACACTTTTTCTGCTAAATGAGGATCAATTTGCATGAAATTGGGTTTATTGCTTAGGATGATGTTTCGTTGTTAAGCCTAAATGAAAGACTGGAGATATTTTACTGTGTAAAGTTAACATTCTCATTTGATAATGGTGTCATCATTTCAAGACCGGAGTTGTACTGTTGTTGTTGGAGTTGAGCAATTATCATGATTGTGACTGAAAATGTAACCCATTTTTTAGACTGATTGTGACTGGTGTTATGTTATCACCAGTTGTCATGACTGGAGTTGGACTGTTAATATCATGACTGGAATTGGACTGTTAATATCATGACTGGAGTTCTCTGTTGTCATGACTTGCCAGTTGTCATGACTCCAGAAGTTCTCGATTGTCATGACTGTCAATGTACAGGTGTCATGACTGCAGTTGAACATTTGTCATGAGTGGAGATGGACAAATGGCATACGACTGCAGTTGTACAGTTGTCATGACTAGAGATGGACAATTGGCATATGACTGTAGTTATTGGTTGTCATGACTGGAGATGGACAGTTGTCATGATTAGAGTTATCGGGAATCATCACTGGTGTTGTCAGTTACTGTCCTGACTGGAGTGGTCAGTTATTGTCCTGACTGGAGTGGTCAGTTATTGTCCTGACTGGAGTGGTCAGTTATTATCCTGACTGAAGTGGTCAGTTATTGTCCTAACTGGAGTTGTCGGTTATTGTCCTGACTGGAGTGGTCAGTTATTGTCCTGACCGGAGTGGTCAGTTATTGTCCTGACTGGAGTTGGACAATTAGACTCTCGGAGTTGTACATTAGTTTTCATGAATGGTGTACATATAGTTATCAACAATGGAAGTCAACTGATATTAATACAGGAGGAGTTGTTACAGATGTCATAGTATAGTTACCAGTTGTCATAATTGGAGCTGTACTGTTGTTCATGTTCAAGAAGCAAAATATTTACTTTTATGTTGGCTCTTATTTAGGGATATGCAGATGGTATACTGTAGCATTTATGGGATTTTCCGGACAACTCTGCATGTGTGCAGATTTCTGTCTTGGGGACTCCGATAACGTTTAACATGGGGACCTCCTCTAAAAATATAATTATAACCTCACTGTGACATGTAGCAGTTCCATGTAAGGCACATTCTTTACTCTTAATTGTTGATAGTTAAGCTAAACTTTTCATCTATGTCTAGGTACACTGCTGTGAAGAAAATTAACAAATGTCAAGTCTTTTCTTGTTTCATGCTTTATTTTTTCTGAGATAAAAGAACTTGATGTATATTACACATGAGTTTTCCCTCTACATACCCCAGAGAGAAAATTAATTTGGCATTTTGTTGATCCTTTACAGAGGTTCGACATCAACTGACGATAGAATAATTGATGGAGGAGAGTAGTGTGTATAAATAAAGAGGCCTGTATGTGTTGCCTTTGATACTTAGCGGGATCAAAGTGTCAATGATATTTAAAATCAATCCCCTATTCCATTTAACTGTATAACATACAAAGAAGATAAAAAACAAGAGAGATTTTATGGTAGTGGGTTATGAGAGAGATTTTGTCCTGTATGTCTAACATTCGGCTGGTTTGGGTTCAGTTTACAGATATATCAACTCATCAGCTCAGGCCGTTTGTATATATTTGAATATCAATGAGCTCTGCTGTGGAAATAAAATATTAAATTACTTTGTTAATGAAATGGTACCGCTGTGTTGATTAGTATTCAACCAAAGAACATTAAACATTTAAATTTTGCAATGAAATTATTTCCTGCATTAATGTCAACATGTAGGGTATCATATGACAGAATCTATATTGTTCTGGAAAAATCTTTGATATAGGTCACATGGTAGGTATTAAGGTAAAATATCAGCCAATCGATGAAGAATACGAAAATGATCCAAAGAAATAATCAGAAATCTTTTAACTCAGCTTGATGTATTAAAGAGGGAGGATCAAGGAAGCAGGCAAGGTGCCCTTTTTTGGTGAATGTTATTACTTTGGTTAAGAAAGACATAAAAAAGTTTGGTTGTCTTTGATATTAGAGATTAAATGTTATAAGGTTCAATCTTTTCCCCCTAAAATATGTTTAGTGTATTTGTTGGTAATGTGTTTTGGTACTGTGATGAAGTTGTACTGTGAACTATAGCTAGGCTAATTACATAATACAGGCCAGTCATGGCCCCTAACACAATTACATACACTACTTACATACATAATAGGCCTGTCTCCATTCTTAATTATCTCATAAAACCGATTATGTTTGGTAATTAACTGATAAAATCAATTCTTTATCAGGACTTTTGAACCAGGATACTGTAGAACTATTACAATGATATAAAAGATACTCGTATCTGTATATAAAAGTTGCAGTAGACAGGATCTGGAATGAAGCAGACACAGTAGAGATCATTGACCCCCAATACTTCCAAAAACACGTCTATACGTTAAAGTTAGAACAACCAATGAATGTTAACTAGCATTTTATTATCATACATTTTTCCCAAATCAAACAATGGAATATTATTTCGCTGTCTGCTTTTATAGCTAGTGTAGGGTACATTTGTTCTGACATGAAACTGGCTAATTTTGTTAAGAGAAAGGAAAAATATAGTCAACAGGCTTTGAACCTATTACCTTCTGAATTACAGGCTAAAATGAGCTTCAATATCTCCATTCAGAACAGACCAGTAAATTCTCTCTTCTGCAAGTTGTCTACCAGGATTGTGTTAAAAATTATCAGTATCCTGTAGTTTAGTCTAAATTATGCATCATTATCTTCAAGGCATTGCTGCGTTGAATTCATTTCTTACAATGCATTACCTACAGTACATTATAACTTGTACTACTGATAGTGCATTACCTGAGAAGCATTATCAATAATGCATTTGATTACCTACTGAGCATTACCTGTTCTGTTTTACCTAATGCTGCATTACCTGCATTTCTATGCCTCGGTATACAGGTGTGAAGGAGATTGGTGTGCGGTAGTAACTAGACCCCTGATCACAGATACAGATGTGAACACCAGGGCTAATGAGCGAAGGGCTGTTTTTGATGAAGCTGTCAATTTTTTAAGAGGTACTGGCTCTGATGTGGTAAACAACGGCTACGCACCATTTGACTAACTGGGTGTCGGCCATCTTGGCTGGGCAGTGTTGATGTAAACAAGCAAAGTGATGTAGCTTTTGAGTGTTTTGCCATCATGAGTTTTTGAGTGCAGAATAGGTATAGATAACGGAGGGGTTCAGAGTAGCAGAGGGACATTATCATTACCCATTATTGTAAAGTGTTTATTGGTAATGGCTGTATTTTACTTACTTTTTGTTACCATGGTAACAAATGGAAAAATGTAAAATACTTGAAATCTCAAAAATATAGCAAAGCATGTTTTTTAGACTTTTTTGGAATGTTCATCACTTTTTAAAGGAATTTTCAATTTCTACAGGAATAAAGAGAAATTAAAGAAATGCTTCTTGGTGATTTACTACAATGGCGGAATTGTTCTTTGTTGAATAAAACTTTTCTGGTGCTGTAATCCCAGCAGTACTATTACATCACAACAATTAGCTTAACGCTTAACAACCATGTAATGAAACTTCTCTAATGAGCTCTCTGGTGTGTATGGAGGGCTTTAGCTGCAAAGGTTGTTTCCATGTTGTTGTCTCAGTTTTCTTGTCCAATCAATACCATTTTGATCATTTTCGCTCCCTACGTGCCAGGCGCTCAAGTTAGTTTCCTGTCTCCTGGGTGTAACAAGGACATTTGCCGTCATCCATCTTCTAAGCTCGCACGCTTTTCCTGCGAGAGCTGTCTATAATCACAGTTGATGGATCAGGCTCACCGCGGAACTCCAGCTAGAAATCTGTATCCAGTCTTGGAACCTAATTTTCTTGTCGGATCTGAAAGCGAGGTGTATCAATATTGGAGTATAATATGGTTAGACGCTTGACATTTTGACAATGATATTCTTTTATAATCAATATTTTATCTAAACTCCCAAAAGTTGAATGATTTTTGGATGGCATATCAAGTGATTGCTATTGTAAATTGCTCATTTTTTTCAAAAATTGACATTAATTACTGACAGTGAAATATTCTGAATTTAAATGCAAAAGTGCTGTTTGTTTGAATAATGACATAAAAGCATGATATTTACTTATTCAAAGCTGGTGATCATAAATAAAGTCAATTCCATTTGCTAACATTGGACCTGAAATGTATAGACAAATTGATAACACACTTTTAATATGTTGATACTAAGTAACAAGAGCAGTTTAACCTTGACCATTTAACTAAGCTGGTAAATTATTTAATTACGCCAGGTCGCATTCAAAAAGTTTTAATGTGTAAGGTTTTTAGTACTATTGATATAATGGCCTTTGAAGTGTACTGTTAACTAGAGTAAGACAGATGAGCTATGAAAAGGCTGTTTTGGTCGTTTTTGTCCATTAAAATTGCTCTATAATCAAGACCATATTTAAGTTTATACTGACATCCACCATATGCTATTTAACTGGGGACATTAAGTAGATGTACAGAGATAAAAGACATTACACATGTAGCTGTAAAATATACAGCTGCATCGAAAAAAAACAAAATTTACACGAATAAAAAATGAGGCTGCAGTCATTTCTGCCCACGTATTGAGGATGTAGGTCTTCCATGTGTAATACAAGAGATGAAATGGGTCAGGAATGATTGGCGGAAACACGAAAAAACATCAGAAAATTTTTGAAGGGGAAAATGCTTGATTTTATCGTTAGAACAATAATGTTGATGAATTTGAGGCCACGACCCACCACGATGTTCCAATATAGGAAAGCAAATACTGGCAAATGTAAGAATTATCGTAGGTTTTCCAGGGAGCAATAAATCGGAGAGATGATAGATGGACCTTTTAGCTAGAACAATATCACAAAGTTATAGGATAGTTCAGGATGATGGCATTTCTCTGATTGTTTGGATACCACAACTCAAACGAACCGATTCGATTGGATACACTTCCCAAATGGACAGATTTTATTGGCTAAAACAATAGACTGGTATACATCATTACTTTAATTCGCTGTCATACTGATTGCTGAATACCTCCCTAG
Organism: Argopecten irradians; assembly: GCF_041381155.1. Classification (NCBI taxonomy): domain Eukaryota; kingdom Metazoa; phylum Mollusca; class Bivalvia; order Pectinida; family Pectinidae; genus Argopecten; species Argopecten irradians. The sequence goes on along the minus strand of NC_091135.1, from coordinate 40,999,596 downwards.
GGAAGCTTTGGAAATGAATATACCTTAATATGACACCATTTTATGGAAAACTATATCAGTGTTGATGCTTGGATACTCCAAGTTGATGGGAGTTCATCCAAATATTGAAAATTGCCGCAAGGGGTACTCAGTAAGGGAATGGATGAAGTTTTTCAGTTTAGGGTGATCGAGTGTGATTACGAAAAAGCAACTGCCAGGCAAACTGAAAAAGAGGCTGTTGATTAGATTCCATCACATGGTTACAAATGGCTTCCCTGGGTACAAATGGCTTCCTCGGATATGAGATGAAATCTGTCCAAAACGAAGAGGAGTGTGATTGATTAAGTCCAGGAACTCTTTTGAAACTGGAAAACTCAAAAGTGATTAGCATCACTGTAACGAATAGAGTTAGTGAGATTAGAATCTGGCTACTGGAGTATGAGCTGGGATTTTTTGTGACGTTTTATCAATACAATTTTGCCTTGTAGCCTCGATATGGCCGCCCCTGATGATGTGATCAGAGGGATAAGCGCTGATGCTGTTTTTGTGGAATTTTCCGTAGGCATTATCAGACAGTAGAGCGGTGTGGAAACAAGACTCAGGTGTTGATGTATGGCTCTGGTGTTCCGTTTCTTCAAACAAAATCTCCTGCTATGAAAAGAGTTTACCTGAAGTAAAAATCTCAAAAATTGGCCTAGTAGTCATATTAAACCATCTGTGGAAGGTTAAAGAGGTCAAACTAAAAGGAATTCTGTAGCTTAGTGTAATCAGATCTCCCTTGGCAACAATAATAAAATACAGATAAGACAAGGCACTTGTTTGTTTCTTTGGAAAATATTTCTCTGAGATAAGTCAGTGGTTTGAAGATCATAAAAAATATTTTTTATTGCTCTGGTATTTTGTGCTAAACTCAGAAATGGAAAAATGGTACACTGGATTGTCTGTATGGAACAGTGTTTTTTTCAAATTAGGTTAAAAATTACTATGTAGTTTTGTGTAAAAATAAGAAACCTGTAAAACTTCACAGATAGATATCAAAATGCGAAGTGCATCTTTTATTGCTAGATGAATTAATTTCCAGTGACTAATTTTTTTTATATTACAAGGATAAGATAGTATTTACAGTAGACATTATGAGTAGATTGTCTCTAATCGGCTGATCGAGAACAGATTAATTATCAGTTATGATTTACCTGGTATGATATTTAAGGAATAATAAAATGCACAATGCTGGTGATTACAGGAGAAATTGATCTGTCAATTGTCATGCTAAGTCAGTCTATTTTACAGGTGTGATTGGACATCAAAGGCTGACAGATAGACATATATAACCTACCAAGTAACATCAAACACCTCGTGTACAGGTATCATTGGTTCACTATATAAACACTTTCTGCTCGTGTACAGGTATCATTGGTTCACTATATAAACACTTTCTGCTCGTTGACGTAAGCGATTGATGTTACGGAATATAGATGGAGGAATTCTAATCAGATCCTCGTCAGATAAAATCATCTCTTTGTAGCTCACTTGTCATATTTGTAAAAACTTGATGATTTGTTAAAATTTGAATTCTACAACATATGAATGATGTCCCTGTATAATAGTTTTGTGGATCAGTGGTAGTGATTAGTATATGACATGTCTGATACATCTTTATCATTGAATTAGCAGACGCTCTAGCTAGCGTGCTATAGATGCATTCATTCTTTATATCAATAGTATAACCAGTATATTTTCCATCAGTGATCCAGTGAGCTAAACTTAAATAGAACATGTGATATGACTGAAGTAATCATCTAATCATAGTATTCCATATAGTTTTAAGGCTGTTTCATTTAATTCTTTATTCATCAAATGATGATTATACCAAGACTGACTTCAGTGTTAATGATTTGTCATTATGTTATATACAAATGAAGCAGTAGAACCGTGACGATTTTTCATGGTCTTTAGTACTCTTGATTAACATGGCTGATTTATGGGGAATATGTGTGATATGTTAATGATACAATGACAGCTCCTGGGTTTGATGTCAGGCTCCGAATTAATGGGAATGCCTTCATTATCAACAAGCTGTTTGCATTCAGTGAAATTTTTTTTTTCGATTAATGGCATCTCATTCAAACTGTATGAGGGTGACAATTACTCCGTAGTCGTCGTGCTGTTGTGTGGGATAAAGTGTCAATTTTCTATCGGAAAGCGGACAATAGATCGGATAGGCTTCATCGCTCTGTCATGATTACATTGGAAAGTTTTTCTGCCATTTGATCCCTGGGTTTCTGTAGCTTACAAAAATTAACTGCTCATCATCAGATCTTTGATTACTCTCATAGACTGACCAGTCTGGTCGTAATCCAGACGAAATGACCATTCTGGTCATCAGTCAGACAGATAGGCCCTTGCTCCCAATGACCATCATGATGGACGTCATGGATAGCTTAGCCTGATCACATCCTCAATCACTTTCTCGTAACTTTGAGGAAATAGTCCCTATAAATGGAGACTTGTTAGTGGGTAATTTTTCTTGAGTGGATTTGCCTTTGTGATTCATGTTGCTCTTTGACCTTGAGCGTCATAACGTTTGATGTTCTAAGATCAGTGAGATGTCATAGAGGATTGCCGGCCATCTCCTCTTTGTGATGGTCAGTTTAGATTGGTTTGGACATTGATCTTCAATCACTGCCCTACATATCTAATTACGGCCATGCTTTTATCTCATCATGTAGACATTCAGTATCAAAGTCATACTAAAACATTACCTGATGCTGAGACACAGGAGAACTGTGTTATTCGATGAATATCTTAAGAATTTCCTGATCTCTTTAATGAGGTAATTGTATTTTGTTCCTTGCTAGATTACAGAATTTATGACTCCATTTCCTGTTTTGCCTCCAGTCCTTGATGTAGTACTTTCCATACTCATATTGAATTCTAGTTCTTTGGGTGGTGGTCGTGCTGTTATTTCTGATTCTTGTATATAAACACTTTTGCCTGGGATCATAGACTGGATAGAGTGTCTAGCCCTATATGTTGTAATACTGTAAGCTTGTGCTGTATGTAGCAAGTAAGTGGATGGTAAGTGGGCCATCATTTACAGGGTTAAAATTCAAATCCTTGATGCTGTTGATCAACTATGTAATTTGCTCTACATATATCTGCTTACTGAACCAATATTAAAAAGAGATATCATTTATATCAAAATGTTACTGTATTTATTTGCAATTATGCCCCACCAAGGCCTAATCATCCTAATAATCTACCATGAGCCTTTAAGAAGATTTTAAGCTTTTACCTCCTAGTTCGAGTTTGACACATACCAGCTACTGAATGTAGGTCTATGGTTTATTTCTTGATACTCCTGCTTTTCTCCACCTGTAAAACTTGGCATGTCCTTACATAACCTTGGTGGTTAAAAGAATTTAAAAAATAGAAATTTTCATTGACTGTTTCCAATGTCCCTGTGCACTTATCTGCCATCTGTTTAATGTAAAGGTGCAGAAGGAGACAGATTTAGGGCCAGAAAACATGTAATATTTTGATCTCGAGTTGTTTGAATTATGATTTTAACATCTAATTTGCTGTGCCTTCTCTTTTCTTATACCCAATGTAAATTAGAAGGTAGTGCTTGTTTAATGCTGCGGCTCACATGGTTAAGGTGATACCTTGTCATATACAGATGTATACTACACCGAAAGGCAATGAAAGAAAATGTTAGTTTTGTAAAGAAAAAACGTGGATGATTAAAGACACTATTGACATGAAAAGAAAATGTTTCACAGCTGGCTGACCAGAGATTCAGATAGCAAGATGTTAAAATGTCCCTTATCAATAGACTTTGTGTGCAGACTTCTTGCATTTTAACGAAGGTGAATGCATTGCCCAAGTTGTAAAAAAACATAGAAAAGTTCCCTTCATTGTGTTGATGGCGTGATACAGGTTTTGTTTGTAGAAATGTACACATTCAGGGTAGTTTTTATGTAGTTTATTTGCATAAGTCGTTTAGATGAAAGATTCTTTCAGAGATGAAACAGTATTTGTGTTTGGTACATTCATATGAAAAATTGGTGATAGATGGAAGAACGTATTTTAAAAGATTTTCTAAATCTCAAATATTTTAGGTTGTGTTTATCATGTGGAATATCGCCCACAGATATGTTGAGTGAGAAAGGCAGACATTCCAGCGAGTCAAACTAACTATATAGGAAGCACTGGGTATACTTAAAACAGATACTATATATCTTTTACTTGATCTGTACAAAAATAATTTACGCGGTAGATGACTTCTATGATTATAGCGAATTCAAAGAGGATGTTTATTTCAACAAGAACAGACATGTTTGGAAGATAAAATTTTGTATAAATTGTCTTTTTCATCTCCGGGAAATTATATGAATATATATATCAACTTGTCTTCACGTATCAGGGGTTGTGATTTTAGGCGGGTATGGTGTTATTTCGTGAGCTGATTGAAACTCAAACAGGAGATTTTCAACATTTGATTGTCACATATTTCAATTTGGTTTTATTGCTATATTGGTAATAATTAATATGTAGTTGGTCATGCTAGTACATGTATTCAATACAGCCCTGAGTAAGTCATGTCGACATGTGTTGTTTCAGTATAACATATACAGAAGTGTTCACACTGTTTGATATCCAGATTTAATTAAGATCTGTGTGACATTTATTTCACGACATTAAATATTTACAAGTCTGTATACGTATTGACATATTCTGAAATTTTATGGATATTGTAGTTGTATATAAAATAAAACACCCAAGGTTCAATTACTTTACATCTCAATAGTTTATACATTTGATGAATGGGATCAAAGTGAGTTTTAACTGTCAAATATCTGTTCATGACTACTTAATCAAAGTGCAGATGTTTTTGATGACCTTTTCAGAAGTTGATGTTTAAAAAAACCAGTTTGATTGATGAGGACTTTTTCAAGCTACTTAATTAGTCTGAATTTACCATTCTAAAGAGCTGGTTAAAGAGAACGAAAGGTTTCTATTTTATATGATCAACATTATAACGTGCATAAGTCTGACTTCAAGTAGAAAGAAGATGAAACATTTGTTAAAATAAATTCATTTGATTACTTCTGAGGCAAATCTAATTTTGACAAAACCTCCAGTTCTTTTAGTGTTTGAATCATCAATTATAAGAACTCTCCTGCTTTTGAAAGTAAGAAAATTGTTAGTGATGCTGGTAGAAGTGAAGATATATCTAGCTGTTGTAACTGATGGAATGGCAGATAGTGACAAGGACAAGAAATTATGGGAGAGCTCAGAATATCTGGTCCCTTACCAATATACTCTCGATACCACTGGCGGCCGATAAGACAACAATGGCCGAGATAAGAACAAGAAAAACATGAACTCTTGTGTTATTGAAAAATATTATTACATCTGTACATGGAAAGGAATGATTGCTCCTAATAGAATTTGTCAGTTATTGTCAGTTATCAATATTAAACTGGAGTTTTCACGCACAGGCACTAGATGTGTAGGGATGTGAGCTCCATTAGTATATCCATATGGTTATATGTGTGAGGTTATACACTTTGTTTTATGCCCATAGGTATAGATTTGAGGGGAAAATAATTGGGTTTGAGGGTACATTTGTTATAGGTTGTGAGGGTATACTTGATACAGTTGCTATGGTTACTTACTTTTAGTTATGAAGTTTGGTTTGGTTTGATTGGTTAAACAGTCAGGGTCATTACAGGAAGTGTCAGGTTAAGAGTAGTAGGAAAACCAGAGTACTTGGAGAAAAGCCATTGACTTGCATGCAGATGTGGCTGCTAGAAGGTGGATAGCTCATGGTAATATGTCAGGACACTGACAACCCCTAGGTATTAAGCTAATGGTTGCTATGGTAGTTTAAATGTCGAAAAGTTTAAAGTGTAAGATAGTTTTGATAATAAAATCATTTTGTCTTTAATCAAGCTAACAAAGAGTAATTTAGGTGAATTAGGTTGTCCCTTCAGTGTGCTATTTCAATCTTTAGTCTGAATCATTCTCCTCTATAAAACCTGTGTTTACTATGTATGAAAGTCTCCAACGTCAGAACCATTTCATCTCCAAAGTAATCAGACGTTTTTCACAGACAAACGTTACTACGCTTTCCCTTTCATTAAAATGGTATAAAGTGGTGGTAGACCCACCCTCCCCAAGTAGGAAGACACCTTCTCAGGTAGGCTTCAAACGCACTTGGATCTAACAGTCTGCCTCCAGTTTATTGCCTAAGTACAAAGCAGAAAATGAGGAAATTGTGGCAATATTGCACTTTACAGTCTGAGTTGTGTGGTAATCAATACCATACTGTCAGCTTTACAAGATGTAGCAGATATTTCAGGTAGTCAAAATGAAATTAGCTAATTATACTCATACATATATACAGGCTCATTTGGAAATAGTAAACAGATTTAAAATCCTATGTATCATAGAAATAATGGTGATAATTGTAAACCATGAACCAGTGGTACTCAAGACAATACATATATATATATGAAATATTTAATCAAATCTTTGTCTAATTAGTAATAACACAATATTTGTAATGATATTTACAATAAGAAGGCCAGCCAGTGAGTATCAAAGCGATGTATTCCTGCGTGTTGCCCTGTACTGGCTAGGTAGATTTCAGGCCTGTTGATGCGAGTTGACGTTTAGTCCTCCAAGACGGCTATGCTCAGACACTGATCTGATCCTTGTCGCTTTGATGTTTTGACTTCGACTACGGCAGACAAAGCCCCGGCTTGGGTTGTCTTCCTCTGATCACTGTGAAGTTATCAGATTATATGATTTGCCTTTTGTATAAAAAAACCTTGAATTCCTGACAGAGTTTCCTATAGGCGTAAGGCATTGGGTTACTGGGCGAAGCTCGGGGAAATCTGTTTGGATGTATATATAGGGGAATCATTACATAACCCTGTTGGTAGGTCTGGTAGGTATGTGCTTTACCACTACAAAGGCTGACAGGCCACAAAAAATTACTACTTTGAGGTTTATTGCTTCATACGTTACTTAATAATGAGTGTATGATTTCTTACAAGTTGGCTCTTTGATGTTTCATGCATATTAGTCCAGTCCTTCTACACGACGACGACAACAACAGCACTCTTAAATACCAACAGATTTTCCAGTGTTGGAGCGATTGATATCGGGGCTGTCTTATTTATAGGTGTCTATACAGACCTCTATTGAAGCAACAGAAATCATTTAAAAGTTGCCACATTACTGGATTAAAATCTTCTCAGTCCAAAGCTAATTTTGAATTAACATTTTTACTATAGCATGTACATTATATTTTTACTGTAACAACAAACATCATGTGATTATGAGGGACAGGGTCAAAAGAGGGACTGTATCTTGTAATTATTATGTTCAATGACAGATATTCTTTATTGTACGATGAAATCCTTCTTGACCCACAGGGAGTTTTATATTTGTTGTACGGTGAAATCCTTCTTGACCCACAGGGAGTTCTATATTTGTTGTACGGTGAAATCCTTCTTGACCCACAGGGAGTTCTATATTTGTTGAAGGTATTTCTCCATGTTTATCAGATAAGTATGAAAAGATTATGTAATAGATAGAAATGTAAACAAGTGTTGACCATTGCTTTACCTGTATTTACCTGGTATTGATCGCACATTTGTGTATATATGTGTTGTTTGACAAAGTTCAGATCAGATCTTCGTCTGTATATAGGACAGGTATGAAACGTTTGATCACCTATATGCTAGCCAGGTTAGGGACATTTGATAATGCTAATATTTGTAGAACATTAATGAAATTATTAGAGTGTATTGGTCGGCCAGTTATCTCCATGACGATAATAAGATCAAAGGTATGTATTCTCTAACCAGTACAGGTGTTCACGCTGTCCGAGCTGGACTACCTGGACAATACATGTTAGCACTAAGTAGCGGGTTTTGTATTTGTCTACATACTAAGAGGGAATAGATTATAAGCTATCGTAACATCTCCTAAACGTCCCCCAAACCCAATCAGCCAACTTGACCCTCACTTATGACCACTTGTAAACAGGTGTATGAATTGGTGTCCCAGGTAAAGATCTATTTAATGAGACCATCAACCCTGTTGGCATTATGTACAGAATTATTATCTTCAGCCTTTATGGTGTATTTCATTCATCATAAACATTCTTGAAGATCATCAGTACAGAGGTCAGAGTGCAACGATAACACTTTGGTTGTATTACAGGGTTCAACCATGAACTTTTTTTCCTAAAGTACATGTACATTTGACCAAGTACACCTTGAGTACATATAGATAAGATGTTCATCAAACCTATGTTTTAACAGTGGCTGAGGGGGCCAGGTGGTCAGACATTATTCCACTGGCCCTCCATCTCTGGGTCATCTTTTTGTCACCAACATTTGGCAGGTACTGATGGTAGGTTGGTGGTTTTTCTACGGGTGCTCTGGGTTTCCTCCACCTCCTATACCTGACAGGTCTTTTAACGATCCTGGTTATAAAACACAATAAACCAAACTGAATATATATTTTGACCTCTGAACTTGACAAGATAACTCTTACTAATCCTCAGCTCTGTCAGAGATTGTCCAGTTTTTGACCTTGTCCTTCATGTGTATAGATGATGGTTTAGTGAACGTGTAAATCAGATGCTATCGGTAGAGTTTGTTTGTAGGTATACTTAGATTTTATAATTGTTTTGTGACCTTTACAGTAGTGTGGATATTTCCATATATATCTGATTGATATCGGATTGCCATAAAAGCTTGACATTAACACCCTAAGAAAGCCTTTATCTCCTTTGTGTAAATTGAACATTTTTATGACATTTCCATGGACAGAAAAATAGGTTGACCTATGAATTTGTTTGAAGTTGCTATTCCAACTAAAGTTCCAACATTTCTTTTTAATTTTCTGTTTGATTGATACACACCATTTTGTGTATATATATACTAGGGGTCATCCTACAGATGTTGTACAAGTAGTGATCATTACACATATCTACTCCAGGTTAAAAAGGCCATTACTTAGGACTAGTGGCCGACTGTAACACTAAAGATTACTATCGCCTCACTTAATGGCTGCCACACCTGAAAATACTTCCTACAACTCCGATTTATGTGGCCATAATTTTAGCGCCTTTCCTGTCAGGAGAGCAACTGACCACACCGCCTTTGAAGGGATCAGATTTTATGTCTAGAACCCATCCTATCTCACAAAGAAATGCAAATAGTCAAGACTGACCGTCATATCAAACTCTACACCTAGGGCTCTGAGTGACAGTCGTGATTCACACCTGGCCGAAGCTCGTTTAATTACCCGACCATGTGGCCATTGTTAGGGTCTAAATAAGTCTTTACAATGCGAAGGTTTGAAGAATTGTTAAATCTTCAGATGCATATTACTACACTAAAACGCCTTTTGATCTGCCGATAGTTGATCACAATTGTTACGGTAAATATCCACGTGGTCTGAAGCTTCAAGTATATAGTTTTCTGGACTTTACTTTAGCATTTAGATACTTTGTAATAACTATGGAAACAATTTTTGTTTGAAAGAAAATAAAAATTGATTTTTCAGATTTACTCTTCTTATAGGAAAACTCTTTTGATGTTCAGAATACCACAAAGCCTATTTTTGCTATTGGTTGTTATGGATATTGACGGTATGCTATGCCTTATTGAATGAGTAACATTTTTTTCTTGTTTACCTGTGTAAACCAATACCCCAGTGTTATGGTCACCACTGTAAAATTGTGTAATTCACCAAACGTAGAATTGCACCTTAGGATCCCAGTGTAATTCATCATCACTGATTGAGAGGGCTTCTTGTTAAAACGACAGCTAGATCATCACAGAATCAAGTCATTGAAGGGATTCCTCCATAGTGCTCTCCAGAGTCACAACAGAGTGTACGTATTAAAGGAAGAAAGGGTCACCTAAAACTTAGGTATGCATACAATATGTACCTGTTTGACACAAGAAAGGGCAGCTATTGGAGTTATTTGTTAAAACAGTATGTGTGTTATACCATGGAAATAGACCTAAATGTTTGTGTGCTACTGAAACAACTTAGCTGATAGAATAACGTATTCCTAGCTGTCATGGAAACTTATTACAAAGTAAGTATCAAAGTGTTTTTGGAAAACAAAAACGTTAATGATGTAATAAATAGATCCTAGACTATTACATGTAAGTAGATGTCCACACATACTTTTGATTTGTAATTTCTGTAGCTAGATCTTCTGTAATGTCAATACTGGAAAGTTTCTATACTAAGACTACATTGTTGTGCTTAGAATGAGATAAATTCTTTTATCTACTCCTACATATATTGGTAGGGTGCTTGACTATGTTTGTAATGTATATAGTTATGTGTAACAGAAGTGTGCTAGTTTTTTAAAACCGAGGCCCACTCACCTCCGGAGTGAAAGGTTTGTGATGATAACATGGTCTCCACATTTTTGGGTCAAGTTTCTTTATATGTAGTTACGTTGTGTAATACGGCCCTGCTTGGATGTCGCCTTTTCTTCCTGAAAAGATGAAAGAGAAACTTGGTGTCATCTTTGTGTGTGATGTGACAGTTTTATGGCTGTTTTAATAACCAGGTAGAGAGTCAAGCTACAAGTCTGCTTCCCACATCCTCAAAATATTAATAATACATAATAACAGTGTACGAGCGAGTGACAGGTTGTCGATCTGTAATATACGTCTCGATTGAAGTTTGATCAGGTCGGAATATTTCCTGTTATATCGTGATCTAAACTGGAGTAAAATTGATTTCAGGGGAAAACGTGAATATGAATCGATCAAAGAATTTGATTTTGTAAGTATATGTATATGTCATATATATCAAATATTCTTTTTGTTATAGATAATTATTTATTTTAAAATTGTTTTGGTAACATTTGCCATTCACAATATTTCTTCACAATTTCAGATTTTCAAACTTTCAATTTTCTATTTTAGTGAATTCACTGTTTTTTGCTCTGGGTGTGTATTAGCAATGACTTTTCAAAGACATGTAGCTATCCTATTCAGTCTTGTTTTCAGAGAGTATGATACATTATGGCATTCCTTTCCTCTCTACAACTCTTTCCTAAATGAAAAATTTGTAGAAAAGTTTTGATAAAGAAAGCTTGGTTACAAATGAAAAAACACAAATTTGTATCTGGATATCATATCTAAGCTTTTGACTGTCACTTTCATTGTCTGTAAACCTGATAAATTATGGGATGTATTGGCGTTTATCAGAGACCTTTGGCTTCGTGTAATCTTCTGTATTGGCTTGAAGACTCGCATAGCCCTAAAGACATCTTATGTAGGATAATGTGGCTTGGGGCCACTTATTTGTTTGTGATCGGAATTTTCATCATAAATGTTTCTAATAGGGTGAGATCAGTGAGATGTGACTGTTATTTCCCACAAATATTGATGTTATGGCTGTTTTGGTGCATCAATTCGAGATAAAAAGAAAACATTTCTGAACATGAAGACCGTAAGATCTATAGATTTATTGCTTGTTTGGTTGTAAGTATGAATAAGATAGCTGTGAAATCACTTGTTACATCTCCAAAGATCAAGGTTCTAGTGTGATTTTTGGATATTAACGATGAACAAGAAAACACAAAAGCCACTGATATATGTTATGAAATACCAGTGGAGTAGATGCAAAGGTTGGGTACTTGAGTGAAGAGGGCCTTCTCACCTCCTCAGAAGGACTGGTGATAGCCACATCAAGAGGCCCCTGACATACCTCGGCAGATCAAACGGTCACGTATCACTCCAGTCAGGTGTGAACACTCGGGAGCTTTGTACGCGCTCCGATGTCCCTAGGAACTTGCGAGTACACACACTATGTCTCTCCCTTTGTAGAGATAAAGGGACTAAATCGACCAATCACCCCGTCCTTGGGCAAGATGAAGCACCCAACGTACCAATCATCTCCTTATAACCTGTCTTATAAAAAGCTCCATTAAAATTAACACTGCAGCTTCTGCATGCAACCTGTTCCACGGTAGACAGGTGTGAAGAGACTAGAGATAGCACATCAAAGGTTGATGATTTATACCTTAAGTAACCTGAGGTTAAAAGCTCAGCAACACAAGACACCTATGTATAGGTATATCTTTGTTAGTAGTTACACTTAATACCATTGTCCTCACATAGGTATTCACATACTAACTTCTGTGATCTGATATAAGGTGTAATGTAACAAGTTTTCTTGTAGGGATTGAGAGCTTGTCTCATTTTCTCATTAATTATAAAGACATGCATCCAGTACAAAGAGATTGCTTGTAAGACAAAAGTTAATTAGTTTACATACATCTAGCTTATAGATACCGTGACAGTTATGAGTATGATTATATGATTTACGGCCATTTCCTTGGTGCATCTTGACCCTTAAGGCAGATGGAGCTCTTCTGGGTCAATTGGTGTATTTTAGCTGTGGCCTTGTAGATTGTTTTCATTCTCTGTCTTATGTTTTCATTCTCTGTCTTAGTTGTTTACAGAGAAACAAGACTTAAGTTTCATGTCCTTATCCAAAAAATAATATAGTATCCATACTAATGACAACACAACTCTATGATTTTTTTTTCAAATTCAATGAGAAGTATATATATTGATGGTGTTAAACCATACCATCACTAGTCCTCTACCTCAGAGTTAGAAGTTCAAAGTCCATAGCAGTCAGTTTCCAGATAATAAATAGTTTGCCAGCTGTCAATCAAACCACCTGATATCGCATATGAATTTTAATTTCAAATTAATCGTACTCTTGACATTTGCTCGGACATTGAATGCATATGCGAGTACATGCAGACAGGAACATGTCTAAATCCTGTATGGCGATCAGGCAATTGTCATAGATCATTGCAGCGCTTGTTGTCGGAGAACTCCTCAACCATTAGACATTTTATTGAAATCGGAGTTACTGCCCTTGTAAATTTAACGAAGCCCTAGTATGACAGATTGGTAAAACATATAAATTGTTTGCTCGTCATGTCTATGACTAAAGTACTTGACATCCATGTTTGTTTACCTGTGTAGCAGGAGTATTTGTAGGTCACCATATCGTTACATATAGTGTTGTCCTATTTCTGACATCAGAGTCTGTAAAACGTTTGGTTTAAATGTTGAAGCGTCTGTCGGAAGTGACAGGTATAGTCTGCTACTTGTCAGCAGTGGAATGTAGATAAACATGAGTACTGGTAAACACCTAAATAGGTCATTAGGTACTGGATATTTTATGGTGGAATATTAGTTATAGATTCTTACTGCCTGGCCAATGGATGTCCTAGCATAGGATCTCTTTTAAGGGCATTTGTGTCCAGATATTTCTAATATGGCAACATCAGAATGAGACATTTTACTTGTTGCTAGGCAACAAGTGTACAGGAAGTCCTTATATGGAGCTGCATGGTATTGATGATCAGGGTGCATAGGTCAGTGAAGGATTGCCAGGCTAAAGAGATACTGGCTATTACTTTTATTGGGGCCGGAATCAAAAGCAGTTTGTTGTTTGTCCATCATCAACCCTTGGTCATGATTAGACCAGTTAACATTAAATAAGCTGGATACATGGCAGATAAAAGTGAGGGGTGGAGGTTAAATTAGTGAGGTTTGAATGTTCTGGCACAGAAGTTGTGAGGGCTCACAAATCAAATGTGGAAACCCTCTTGAGCATGAGTCAGTATGTAAACGTTCCTCCTTCAGATGTGTTCGTTTGTTGTTAGCTTTACAGATTTCATGATGATGTAATAATTGCCAAGGTTACTAAAGGTCAAATGTACTTTGTATAGACGGTCTTTGAAGACAATCAAAACAAGGCTGCTTCCACTTTCTCATCTTGCCAGCACAAACCTGCATTTGTTTCCAAGGCAAAGATGCAGACTTTCATGTTTAATTTTAAATGGAATTTCCAGAAGAATTCCTGAGTAGCTATGCAGGCAACGTGGATAAAGATCTGTGATTGGATATTTCTTTTGTGCTAGAAGCTTTGATTGGCTAATTAACATGTCCTGAATTCTGGAGTTCTTGAACATGTCCCAAGCAACATCTACATACATACCTGTTATACCATTTGAACATTAAGTAGCAATTGAAGTTTTTGAAATCTTTCAAGTAATGAATTTTGAAACAAAAATTAATCAAGCCTTATGAAAAAATGATCAAATTATGTTTTGAATCGCCAAAAAAATAAATGAGCAGCTTGTCTGTGTTTGAAGCTTGAGAGCACTGAGAGTTATGTATGTGTGGCCCAGTAACGGGAGATGTAGGAGGGCTGTGTGCCTTACACCATGTAAACAATCTGTTATCACATACTGGGTGCAGCTAACAAACACTTCTGGCTTCTGCAGCTGCACTGTCTGTTTAATGTTGATAGTGTGGACTAAAGCACCCGGAAAACCCTGTGCTTAACTTCTTCCAGAGTTATTTCCCCTCCATTTTTACTTTAGTTTTACAGTGAACTCTTTTTACTGTTGTCTGACTGTCGTTGTCCATGTTTTACACGACCTGCTGTAGTAAGTTCATTACAATGCCCTTCAAGATTTCTTGACTTTATTTTGAAAAGACAGGCCAAATCACTCTCCTATGCAGTTTCTCCATACTAAAATGTACTAAATATTTTGAATTCTTTTACATTGTATTGATTTCAGTATTTTGTGATGACTTGCCTTTGTCATTTGCTTTACAATTATGTGGTTATTGTGTGTTACAACATCATTGATGACTCTTCCTAGCTCACCCTTTGACTTCCTATATTTACCTGAGACATGCACACCTGAGATTTCTTTACATCATTTACACAGGTACAAGGCCATTCTGTTATTGATTTACTCTTAAAGAATAAAAAAGCAGAATAATTTCAATTCAAGGTATTTCAATTTGATACGGCAAGGTCACACTATCTTGTGGTTAATATAGCAGTGCATACAAATTTATTGTCGATTCAGCCTTATGAAACTTTCAACAAATGGAACCCAAGCCAGCGATGCCATAAACATGGGCAAAGGACATGCAATGCTCCAGTTTATTAAAGGGAGCAGAGCCGATCACTGTCAACCCAGTAATCAGCTGTGGCTGGTTAAATCAACAGTGCAGTTTAATTGTGGAGTCTTTGGTAAATATTTCAGTACAAAGTTCTACCTGTGTTCATTTTTATTGTCCTGAGGGGAGGAATATGTAAAGTATGGATCAGATACAGCAAGAATAGATGGTTCTTTTAACTCATTCACACCCGTAACTTCATAATGAACTGGTCTAGGCTTTGAATTGGAAGAGCCTAAATGTGTCTTCAGGGAAATGAGTTAGGAAGGTGCCAGGTTAAGACAAAGGTGGAGAAAAGCCAGAGTACCCAGAGAAAAACCACTGTACTACAGTCAGGACATGGCAACTCTCCCATGTGGAATTCAAGCTCAAAACCCAAAAGTGGAGTGCTAGTGATAATATGTCGGATCACAGCAACCACTCAGCCACTGGACCCTAGTAAGGGGATGAAAAAATACGTATAGTACATAGATTTAGTTATGCAGTGAATATCAGAATAAATTTGAAAATATAATCTGATGTATGGATTTGTGTATAGAGAAGGTATAGAGTATATAAAACAATACCAAGGAATTGGTAAACAAATCAAGAGGCTTTGGCAAGAATTCAAATACAAAACATTAAAATCTGAAAAAGTAAAACTCCAAAACCACTGTCTAATCTTACAGCTTTCAAAATCATTCAGAATTGGTTTTCGTTCCAAAATTTGATCATTGTAAGTGTTAGAAGCTAAAGATTTCAGTTAAAAAAAAAAAGAGAGCTTATCATACGGTAGCTGGAATGTGGTGGTTTTAGGGAGGATCTGTGGGGGAGATAGGAGGATCCAGGTACAATCAAGTGAGAATGATGATACAGAGATAACTACCACATATATAGACTATAATCTGGGGATAGACTTTCTGGGGTACGTCTTGTAGCTTTGATTGGAATAAACATAACATCACAGTTTTACACTTTCTGGGTTTTAAGCATGTTTGGTATAGGAAGGGAAAGACAGGAGGGAGGTGATATCGGGGTATTGATAACAAAAGTTACTTTGTGAAAATTAAAAAAATTGAATAAATATATCAAAATATAAATTTATATATATGTTTTACTATAGAAATGTCCCCTTTTCACAAATTGTATTTTGATGAGGAACTATTATAAGATTTGTGATTATTCTGTGTATTGGTACAAAAACATCTAGCTCTATAAACATTTCTAATGAAAAGTGTATTGTAGATATGATTTTAGGGATGATATATCATATAGATCAGTAGAAGTCAAACGATTGTTATAGTATGCTTGTCTTTGATATACCTAGATCACCAGTCCCTTGTACTTCGCTGTTATGTAGATAGGGACTGTCATTGCATCCTATGTATATCAGGTTGTTATCTCAGTCTAACAATAAGATTTCTGTGTAGGATCTCCATAGAAGGGAGAGATGAAAGGCATCTCCATCCACATACTTATTCATACATACGCCTCATTTGCATGTTGGAGCCTCTGTTTGATGTTCCTCTGATGTTAAGAGTTCAATTAGAGTTTTAAATATTTCTTCACTCAAAGCTATAGTAAAATTCGTACTAGAAATTCTTTTTGGGAAAAAAGAGAGGTTCAGAATTTTTGTCAATTTTTAACCAAGCCTGCAGAGTATATGAAAAATGCAAGTGATGCTGACAAATAATGTAGGCTGTGATCCCACCAACAACAGAGAAAGCCGTCTTATCATGTAGTTAAGCTTACCCGTTAATGTAAAGAGAAAAGAATAAAAAGTCAAAGCCCCCATCATTCGTTTGAAGATGAAAGCGGTAGTAGAAATGTGTTGATCTTCTAAGGTAGATAGCACCTAATTACAGCTCTATTTGTACTACCTGCCTGCCTGTTGTTGTTATATACATACATAGATATACGTACCGTATTCTACCTTTATAAGCCCATGCTTATTTGACCCACTCCATGTGTCACTTTACAATGAAAGAGAATATTACCTAGCCTATACCGTATTTTACCTACAATCAGCTCATGTCGAGTAAAAAGCCTGAATGTCTCTCTGAATTAACAAACTTCACAATTGTATGTTCTATGATCAGCTCATGATGAGACGATATTAGGCCTTGACCTTCATGTGAGTTTTGACCTTCATGTCAGCCTTGACCTAATTTATATCCACTTCCTGGTATGTAGAGTAAGGTGTTGTTCCTGTGTTAAGAGTTACTACAGTAATAACTAGAGATCTTGGTGAATAGAATTATGTTTTAGGCTAGAATTAGGGTGTATTCGGTTCTTATCTGGTAGAATTTCTGTACCATTTGTGATATTATCCAATTAGAGAAATAAATTGTGAAAGAATAGCCAAACCAATTGGGAAGTTCATGCAAAATAGAAATCTTGGAGTTGGGTCTATAAGTTCCCAAATTGTGGGCAGCAGTCTATGGGTATGGTTTTCATATCATAAATGTTAACAAATCATGGCTTAATTAGCATAACATAATGGTAAACTTCTCGGAAAACAAAACTGGTGAAAAAGACATTTCAGGGAAGTACTAAAACAGGAAACTTGTGAACATTGCCTCTGTTTGCCTGTAGTAGGCGACTCTGCTTTATGTGAGACTTGTGGTGTAAATTACAACAAAGTTTAATTAAAACCACTTGAAGGTACCACAAAAGTGCAATCGATGCACCTCACAGGTCTCAAGGATAAAACCCCAAATGGTGGTATGTTAGGTGGGACATGTGGAATCGCCAGCACTTTTAACGCCTGAAATGATACATATGTCTTATTGAAGACAGGCAAAGTTTCACAAAGTCTCTATCGGAGCTGCCAGAAACCCTTTCTTGTGTTGATAAAAAGTTTCATATGTCATTGAATATGAAATTTAAAGTGAGAGCTGTGAAGAGGAGAGGCACATGGTTTGGCAGATATCTGACTGGGATGAGGAGAGGTGAAATCTACATTGGACTGGCCTTTTGACGAGACAGCTATCAAAAGATAGGGCAAGATTTATATACACGTAATTATCATTTTGATGTTGTCTAAATTACATAGAGTGCACAGTTTGCCATTGTAAACATAGCGAGGGTTAGTGTTGGATCCTTCTGCTACACAAACTGACAAAAAATACCTTGCTGAGTCATAAAGCGAAAATTTGTAAAAAAAAAAAAAAAAAAAGTATAATACCCCACGCATTTCCAGTGAAGAATTCTTGGGAATAAGCCCATCGTTTGGAAGTGATAGGGTGAAGAAAGTTTTGCTTTGATTTAGAAATCTTTGAAATGTATTAGAGTAAAGAAAGCCAGGAAAATGTTAAGCTGTTTAAGAAATTTTATTTTAAAGGAACACAGCACTGGAACTGATTCTCATAAAACTTGGAAGTCCTACAAAGATAGAAAAAGTGAACAAAATGTGTAAACAAAGATACTGGAGCATTTCGGGGTATTTTGCATGATCAAGAGTACACTATTGGGTATTGGAGGGAGGGGGTTATTTGCAAGAGGGGTCTTATTTGCGATGAAATACAGATGTGACAGCAAGGACAATTTTAACCATATGAACAGGAATGGTTGGTGACAAAATATAAAGATATAAGGAATCGTTATAAAAATGTTTTAAAAATTGAACTATATAGGTACCACCGAGCTAATATTCTAGCTAAAAAATCAAGTGTTCATAGACTTGATTGAGATAGGTGTCACGTACAATTAAAAATAACCTTCGGTATCTACTCAGGTTGTTTGTGGTATACGTACATCAACTGATATTGTTGACCCTACTAGTTACTGTATTTGTCTACCTTAATCCATTCTACTACGACCCTCTGACAGTTGTCTTTGAGGAGGAGGAAATTATTCATAACCCTGAATGATCAAAAGATATATGGAGTTGTAGTACTATGATAAAGGCAGCCTAGAAGATCCATTGTATCAATTTTACAGTAGCTGCAACACTCTGTGGGATTTTACCATGTTTGATGTCTAACGGTGTCGGCCCTATGAACAAGCTAAGTCATCAATAATGTATGATGATATCTGTTGTGGTCGGTGATCACACCTAATACACAATTAGTCACCCACGGCCAGTCATACTCTCTCCAGCCAATTGACCATTGTTTTCAGCCAATCTACCTGTTGTTGACGAGAAATTGCCCAGGTGAAATTTCAGATATCAAAAGGAATGACCAATTAGGATTTATAACACATGTTTGATACGAAGCAAATTTACATCTGTTTAGGAACAAAGTTTTAAAAGGAATTGTCTAAAAAATATCTCAATTGGCTTATTGGAAATAAGCCATATTGTTGGCCCAAATAAGCCCTAAGATAAAACCATAACTGTACAATGCTAATTGCAAATTTCACCTGAATTATATTGTGTATTGAAAGTCAATCATTGTGTTGATTTGAAAACAGCATTAGTAGTTTGGTTTTAGAAGTCTTTTGCATAACCATATCACAAGCCTTTATGGACTCTCAGCATTGGAGAGATATAACTCATTATCATCACCAGGATTGTCCATAGAAGCCAGAGGGCCCACATTGGACACCAGAATATCACCAAGGTGTGTTAGATGATGGGAGAATATAGTTGATAAAAAGATCAAGCAAGGTCAAACATGTTTACAAAATGTGTTCATGTTTATTAAACTGTTTTTGGTCATTATATTCATACAAAAACTTTTTTTTGATAGAAAATAAAGATACTATCTATCTAAATCTCTTTTTTATCAATTGAATATCTAATTTACAGTGAATATATTATTTTACAAAAAAGAGGGAAGGTTGAAATAATGAAAATAAATTGACTTCAATAATTCTACATAATTCATAATTATAAACTTATGTATTAATTATTAACCTACATTATCAGAGATTGAGAAGTACTGTATGTTTCAAGCTGCTATGATATAAATATCAATTAATGAAAAATTGACAAGCATCTGAGGCCTCTGGAAAGTGCCCCCTAGATACACTGTAGGTAAGTGTATAAAGATCTTATCTATACAGATCCATATATAAAAATCCTTTCATCCTAATATAATCAGGGTCAAGTGAAATACTCCAGATTTCCATTTTATACAAGGAGTATGCTACTGACCAGGTCTGTCTGAACCCTTAGGGAGTCGGGAAATCAATCTGTTGATTCAATCTGGTTATCCCTAGAGTTAGCAGCATGGCCCTAGAATAGAAAGGAATGAAAATAAACCAGAACGGGTCTGTCCTCTTGGGAGAAGGCAAAAGGAAATACAAATTACTGGTATGGATTGTGTCCTGAATGGGGCTGGAGGGAGGAGAAAATGTCTGATTGATGCTGCAAATCCTTCGATATTCTGTTTCACTGCAGTATACTTATAATGATTTTAGTGTCTGGTTCAACAATCAAAGTTTCTTTTATGTGTATAATATGCTATTACCAACTTCATTAAAATGATATTTTAAAAAAGTGTTTGGATACAGACAGCAGGTGATATAGGAAGTAATATAGAATATTTCTTATAAAAACAAAGACAACATTGATTGTTTAGGTAAGATGAGGATGAGGAAGATTAACGAGATGATATACCTGTAGAGCCAGGTGATTGCAGCTCGGGAAACTAGGGATCTAGGATGAATGGAAAGGAAATCTAAGTCCTACTTCTCTGCTGACAGAACCATTAATCTTTAGGTCGGAGGCTATTCATGGTATTAGACTCTTTCTATAAGCATACCTGATATCAGGGTAGGCGATCAGTCCGCGACTGATACAGATACCCAGATAAGGTAACAAACTGATTGTGATAGGGAAGTCTTTAAAATCTTGGGTTTATGAATTCATATTCTCATCAGGTATAGTTGATACAGATGAAGAGGAGGTCAGATGTTGTTTGGAGTAAGGATGGATAATGGAGGGTGAAATTAATCATGGTGGTGGGTGGTTAAAGACACCCCATGTGGGGTACCATATTGTAGACTGAGGGCTCAGACGGTCTATTTATAGACTCTGGAGAGATTAATGGTCATGGAAAGTACATGGACACCCAGAAAGGGAGACAACCCAGACCATAGGTTTACATTGATTAATGATATATGGAAAGTACATGTGACAAGGGGAGACAATTTAGACCATATATGTAAAGATAAATGATACAGGCATGTTAAAGTACATGGAACCCAGCTACCTGTTGTAAAATAGCTAGCTCAGACCAGGTAGAAGTAGCAGTTTGGAGAGTAAAATTGTCAGATGAAGCAACAGAGTCGGAGGGAATACAGGATAATACCTACTCGTTAGAGTATCATTAGGTGACCAATCAAAAGTTGTCAAATTGATTATGGTAGTTATCTAAGGGAGATGTCCAAATTATTCTGATTTTGATTTAAATTGTCATGTGGACAACACATCCTTTATTGACTATGTATTTGTCAGAGTAAAGATGATATCTACCCTATATAGTACAATGATTCTACCATATATGTCCACTGGATCATGAGGCAACTTACTTCACTCAAGGGAAACAACTTCACTCAATTTACATTATTTAGAAATAACTATGTGCACATATAATGTCACAATTCTCTGACTGTTTGCAGAGTTCCAGTAAAGTTACTCTGGCCCTATATCAATTTGATTTTGATAAAAATAAGCAGCAGTTTATGATGCTGAAATATATGTCTACCTCAAAATGTAGTTTTTATACCTCGCAACAATGGTTGTATAGCAGCTCATGGACTAATTGTCTCTGTCGTTCAATTGTCATCATAATAAAGGACTTTGTTTCATCTCCCATCCGGTCATCTGTAACATATAAAGGTACATAATTTTATTGGGAGAATCAGTTTGTACTAAAGGCCTATGAAATCTTGATTAGTCTGGGTCTCTTTGGAAAATGTCCTTATTACAGAATTTTACTTGGATGTGATTGTCAGAAATGAAATATTTATATTTCTGGTTTTGAATTAGTTGTATGGAATATTAAGGAATGACCAAGGTTAATTTCATTCTGTCCGAATACCCTGAATATTATTTGGCTGATAAGCCATGCAGAATTATCCAGGAAATGACATTACTATAGTTTAGCTGTGTACTCTGTTGTGAACCCATGTGTATAGGGACAGGGGTCGAAGTAATTGGCATACAAATGGCGAAATTGGATGATTCAGTCAGACTGTCTGCAATCAGAAATAAAAATTGATCACTTATGGAAGCATATTTATGATGCTACTTCAAAAGATGTTGGGCCCTGTGGCGGTAATTTCCTGTATTAGTATTGCTGACCCGTTAGACCTGAAGGGACTATAACTGGTCGTGTTGGGAGTACTTTGTGGGTAGTCATACTCCTGAATCAATCCGTAATGACCAAACACACCAGTGTCCAGGTCCGTAGGTAAATGAATATTACATGTATCAATCTGTTTATACGTTCAAAGGCCAGTGGATGGATGTGACTAATTGTAGACAATGAAACCTTCCCCTAAGTGACATATTCTGCCTTCTATATAGGAGAGTTCCACTCTATATCAAAGCGGTTGAAGTAAGACATTACCGGGATTATGAGGTGGATCTTTGTCGTTAGGGGCCCTCTGCTACATTACACAGCGTTACACAGCGGCATGTTTGACTCCCTGCAGCCATTATTCATCATTGTGAGGCAAAGTGTCTTTTATGGGGTGTTAAGGATTTCATGGTGTGGAGAACAATTGTTATGAGCGAGTGCCCATTGTTATTTCTTTGCATGCGATCATCCCAGACTGCTTCCACATCATGGTACAGAAGTGATACTCTTTTATGTAGTATGGAAACCTGGATGTACTTCCTGGGGCAATTGAGTCAAATTGAAAAATTATGATATATATATTATTATTTTTCAAAAAACTTAATGGTGAGTTTCACAGCTTTTGGAAAACTTGAAGTTTTACCTGCATGTTGTAGCCAGACTGCATGATGTTGTCCATTAGTTATGTGTCAAAACTTGAAGTTTTACCTGCATGTTGTAGCCAGACTGCATGGATATTGTCCATTAATTATTTGTGTCCATGCAGGTGATTTGATCATTCTATACATTCAAAATCCTTCAAAATTCAACACATAGTGTACGTGTTTGGCGTTCAAACCTTAGATTGATTTGGCTGCTATAAGGTCAACCTTTTTTTAAACTTTTATATAAAAATATTTATTTTTAATTCCTATGAATTAAATAATACATTTATAAAGATTTTAAAAATTATGATATATGTTTGTCAATGTCAATTGAGTATCATTAATAGGTATATAATATAAAGCTTTTGCTTTTATTGACGATCGATTGAGATTAATTGGTGCGAGATAATTAACATATGTTCAACTGACCCGTTATTGGCAGCATACATGGAGATTTGATGAGGAGGCGTTCTAAGTGACAGGTATTGACAACACCTACTCAATGAAGAATGACCCATAGACTGACCAGTGTGTCTATATCCTCATTAGTATTGACTGATCAGTGTCTTACCTGTGTACCTGCTGATTACAGGTAATTACAGGTGAAACAGGTGTGGGATGATAAAGGCCCACTGTCAGTCAATCTGGGTGTTTGAATGGCTATAGATTTGTCATGAGTGTCTCAAGTCCGCTCACTTGTTTTATTTGTTTGACCTTGTGTATAGGTGTGAAGGTCATCTATCAGTGACAAGGGACTGTGGAATATAGCTCCCTAGGGGGCCAGATCAGTGACCCTGGGGCCAGACAAAAAACAGTGTCAGTGAATGACACTATGTAAACTTACACATAGACTTAGGGCATTACACCTTCTTAACACTACTAAGTCGTAAAACAGATGTTGTACCAGTCATTGAACTGGGCAGTAGTCATCAAACAGAGTGGACAGTGGACACCTTTTATATAAGTGATACTGCAATCAATACATTGGTCAGTGTATAGCTGCTAGCTAGCCAGTACTGACCAGTGAGCTGGGCTGTCAGTGTGTGACACTGGCACATTTATGATTCTACAACCAACATGTACAAGGTAGGCTAAGGCATGTGTAGGTAAATATTTGGAGGTGTATACTGTGTCAAACATAAGGTAAACAAATATGTAATAGGAACATACACCTCTGTGTTGCTCATCATTTCTCTTACTCAACACAAACAATCGTTTTTCTCGGACGGTGGGGATGGTAAACAACATCGGGAGGAAAAACAGATGGGATTTGCGTAGTAAGGTAGGCATGTGTTAGATGGAAACGATAAAACAGACAGAGGATTTCGTAATATTTTGAGGTATATTTATTTGGCATTCTATTTGTCTTTGTGTAACACACTACTGGTTTGTAAACCTTGATGCAGGGAGGGATATCTGTTTTCTGGAATTTCTTTGGTATTTGATTTACGAGAGAAAGGTATGTATAAACGTACTTTTGTGTTAATTTGTTTAGAAGTGAAGTACTAGCAGAAGGAGTAATTTAGCATTCCGGGTGACCTGCCATCTTCTGTAGGGCTATAATAACCACTGAGGGGAGATTATATAGTTTTCCTGAGGAGGACATTATCATAATTACATACTGGACAGAGTAGATGAGATATGTAGAGATCACAGTTATTGGTTATCTTTATAAGGATCAGTATACAATAGTGTTAGCTCACATAGACTCTGAATTCATCAGTATAGGCTTGACATCACCATCATTCTCTTAGTCTTGGTTGACACACACAAAAACACTCATGTCAACATGTGTGAGGACAAACCTAGGTATATACCTGTCATTAATGTAGCGTCATCATGTGTGAGGACAAACCTAGGTATATACCCGTCATTAATGTAGCATCAACATGTGTGAGGACAAACCTAGGTATATATACCTGTCATTAATGTAGCATCAACATGTGTGAGGACAAACCTAGGTATATACCCGTCATTAATGTAGCGTCATCATGTGTGAGGACAAACCTAGGTATATACCTGTCATTAATGTAGCATCAACATGTGTGAGGACAAACCTAGGTATATACCCGTCATTAATGTAGCATCAACATGTGTGAGGACAAACCTAGGTATATACCCGTCATTAATGTAGCGTCATCATGTGTGAGGACAAACCTAGGTATATACCTGTCATTAATGTAGCATCAACATGTGTGAGGACAAACCTAGGTATATACCCGTCATTAATGTAGCATCAACATGTGTGAGGACAAACCTAGGTATATACCCGTCATTAATGTAGCATCAACATGTGTGAGGACAAACCTAGGTATATACCCGTCATTAATGTAGCATCAACATGTGTGAGGACAAACCTAGGTATATACCCGTCATTAATGTAGCATCAACATGTGTGAGGACAAACCTAGGTATATACCCGTCATTAATGTAGCATCAACATGTGTGAGGACAAACCTAGGTATATACCCGTCATTAATGTAGCATCAACATGTGTGAGCTAGGACAAACCTAGGTATATACCCGTCATTAATGTAGCGTTGGAGAACCCATACAGTATCAGAGAAAGTATGTTGGAGAACAGTCAGCATCAGAGAATTTTGTCACTTACCTATGTATCAGCATCAGATGATTATGATAGTATAAGTACATACATTTGTATAAACACTGATAATTTGTATTGTGAAAGAATGTATATGTATGTATATTCAGCTTAATTAAGTTTTCAGCATTTTCATGAGTTAATTATTCAAATATCGGTTAATTTTTTGTCTTTGTCAAAATATTATAACTATCAAATGTATATTAACTCTGATGAAGCTATATAAATGTACCGAATGTTGTGGTGTAACTCATTTTCAAATGTATGAAATAAATCCTTGAATATTAAAAATGTATGAAATAAATCCTTAAATTAAAAATGTATAGAATAAATCCTTAAATTGAAAATGTTTTAAAAAATTTTATAAGAAAATATCTTCTTTAATGTTTTCAAATCTTAATTGATTGAAATATTAATTTATCAAGGATCACATTTAAAAATATGACGAAGCCGCATTTTATTTGATGTAATTTATCATAATTCTCATTATGTAATATAACTACCTAGATGATCGAGAGAGTGGAGATTATATTAAGAGCTGAGTATATATAGGAAGCACGTGACTCGGTCATGGTTTCTGTCTTTAAAGCTTTCTACATGGTTACAAACTGAAATCCTTGGATTTCAGTATATAGTTTTCTGTAGATTTACATTATTCAAATAAGGAAACACGAGAACTGGTAATATTCCCTGGTATCAGTTGTAATCTTGGCAGGGACACTACACCTCTAACCCAGAGTATTAACTGGGATTCTGAGTTTCTGACATTTGTCATGAATCTAATTTTAAAATGTTGCCTTTATAAGTGTTTTGACATTTGGGTGGAGAAGTATATGATATATTTGATCATATTTCAGCCATCTGTTGTGGGACATTTCAGATTTGTTTAACCTTGACAAGTTGTGTGTAAAGACAATTTGGTAACGTCACTAGGAATAATTGTGTTAACCTTGTCGATGGAATATTTACATCTGGACGGTAAATGCATAAATGGCTGTGGATAATTAATCTAACTAATTGGTTGTTTTGTATGTGTATATACATGCCTTCTACATGCCCTTCTGATTATCTCATACTAATACTCTCCATTGTCTTATGTCTTTGCAGGAATTATCAATTAGTATAGAAGACAATTCCACCGGTATGCCGTTACGAGGTGAGTAAAAGAATGTACGACATGCGGACATAATCTTTACTCTCGCTGCACCTGCACAGTCTAGTGCATATAGAAACTTCTATCACACACATAGACACACAATTAATCAGATGGTTTTCTACTCTGTGTAAATAATATTCTTACGATGGGAACCTCCGTTAACTTTTATGTAAAAGAATATTTCATGTCGAAAAGTTCAATGCATTTACAGCCTTGAGGCAGTCCTACTTTTGATTATTTCCCTTTAAAGTTTTGTATCGATGAATCTGTTTTATGTTAATTGAATAATGTTCCAGTATAATATCACAGCTCTGAAATGCTCTTTAAAATCAATTAGATTTCTTATTGTTACCTGATTCATTGTAAGGTAACACAAAGTTGACCTTTGGTAATTAACCCAAGGTCGGACAGATTAGTTGTAGGTTAATTCTTATAACAATAGGCCAATTATCTACATACAGGTGCCAGCTGAGTAACCTTATATATGTTGTTAATAAGGAAAGCAGGTGAAAAAAAATGAGCTTTCACTAAACATATGGTATATAGGTATAATCATAGGTATCAATTCCGGTTTATAGATGCAAACCTGGTACAGTAATTCAGTATCTATGCAAAATGCAGAGTTTACAGCAATTAAATCAAGTTAATTGTATGAAGGGAGGCGGATAAGGTATCCAAACACTAACCCTCGACCTCTGGGTCCCGAGTTTGAACCCCGTTTTGATTGGCTGATTTGACAAGTTACTTGTCTAAAACTTCTTCCTCTGGGTATTAAGTTTGATTTTCATTTTGGTAAGCAAGTGGCAAGGTTAAAAAATAATATCTTATAATTTAACTTAATATTACAAATATTTCACTCATGAATATTGACCTGTTAACTTATAACTATGTGTAAAAAAAAAAAAAAAAAACATGTAGAAATGGTGGTCATAAATTAAAAATTTAGTTTGACCCTCACATCAGCCATCACTGTATCTTGATAGTGGTAGTAAATGGGGTTGTAAGTGTTGAAATGCAGGTGCACGATATAGATCTGCGTTTAAAATGTTTTTAACGACTTCTGTACTCAGTGTTCGAAAAATTATGACAGATTTATGGTAAATTTAGTACAACACACAAAAAAATGTGTATTCGTCCCACACAGTGCCCTTAATGTTACTAAGGATGTAAAGATGAGGTCACGCCTGCAAGGTCAGACACATTAAAGCTAAATATAGTCATTTCATTTTCAAACATTCTTAATTACATTTGCATCAAAGATTTTTTATAAAAATAATTGAACTGTTTATTAAATTGTCATATGCTGTAAGTCATAGTTGAAAAATGATGATTGTATTAGAAACAATTTCATCCCTTTTCTGCATTGACTTGTTATTTATTCATTTTCAAATTTTGTGAGTATAACCCTAACAGCTGTTAGAATTTATAAGGCCCATTTTATAACTGGGTTCCCATAAAGGGACCCAGCTTGGTATCTCATTGTGAAAAAAAAACTATTTATAATTCTAAATGTATTTTGATTCCAGATTTAGCTTTTTACCTAAATTTTTATGTAAACATGCAATATTGATACCTTTCATGTCCAAGTCATTTAGTCGATGGTTAAAGGGCTTGATTTATTTGCTTTCATTCATTTAAATAGACTCTGAGTGAGTTGTAAAGAATAAAGCTGTATATGGTTTAATGTTCAAGATAGGATTGTGGGTATATTCTTTTGAAGTTTAAGATACCGTCTAGTTACATAACGGTGTGTTCAGGAGTTAATCTGAGAGATTTATTGTTGAATAGTGTGTAAAACCCTCATGCACTCATCTTAACGAGATTCTCATTGTAAAAATACAGGTATGGGGTCGATCGTTTACTTACCTGTAAAATTTCCTTTATATAGAAACATAAATAACTAAAATGTTTCATTGAAGAGATTAAGGCTTAATTGCAAAAACACATTTTGTGAATGATATTTTTTATGTGAAAATATTTACTTTGAACATGGAATATAGGATAAGTTCATACTCAAATGAGCGACATCACAGCCTGTTTTGTTTGGGGACTATCTCGTATGTGTTTCATCACGCAATTTTACCATCAGAGACCAGTGTGAACTTATGTTACATCAGGCCAACTGGACGATTTAATTGTTGTTTTTATAGATATACACACCCACAAAATGCAGAAAAAAATAGAAAATAAGAACCAAGACTATTAACACATGACAGAAACTCGTTTTACCATTCATGATATTGTGGAATTTAAAATGTACGGTATTAATAAAGGTTGGAAAATAATCATGAGTTACTGCAGTCATATGAATCATACATTCGGTAGTAATCAGCAGTTTTCTTTATTTCTA